>NC_053028.1:591920282-591956596 GCF_003073215.2 Triticum urartu | reverse complement strand
TGGATGAGCCTGAGATGCTCATGGGGGCAGCTGGCGAGCGCTGGTGGCTCGGGCGGCGCCGACCACGGCAGAGGTTGCTGTGGCCGTCCGCTAGCTGCCGTTGATGACCTGACGGCGGCGCTGTAGGGCGCCAGGGGCGGCTCTGCGGCGAGGGAGGGGGCGGGCGTGCTGGCTGCGAGTGGGGAGAGGCCAGAGCGGGCGCGGGGAGGCGGCCGTGCGACACGGCGGCTCGGGCGCCGCACGTGCAAAACGCGCGCTCTGGGCGCGCCCAGTGCACGCACGCTGTGTGCTCGACGCAATGCCATAGCGTGCTAGAGGATTAGGGTGGGTTGGGGATTAGCAGGTCTAAGTTAGAGGCATTAGGGAGCTTAGTGGACATGCCAGTATGTACAGAGGGGCAAGATCACAGTGCAAAACAAAAATCATGCCAAAACTGGACATGCACACAAGGTGTTTGCCAGAATGCCAATGGCATTTTGGCAACTCTTGGGGTGGCCCAAATTTCCAGATTGGGGTCTCTTTAGATGCATGAGATGGTGGTAAGGTTAGTTGGCCAAATTTAGAAACTTGTTAGTGTAAGTTTTGCAAAACTCCAGTTCTGGACAGAAGGAAAAGGGCATAATTTCATGAACCAAAAGTGCTCCAATGAGTCCAACCTCCTGGACTTAAGGGTTTTGTATGGTGTACTGCAAGCAGGAGAAAGCTCATGGTCACTAGAGTAAAATTTAATAGGGATGCAGTACAAATCACCATGCTGGACCAGAATGAAAAAGAAGTTGATTCACTCAAATTTTTCAAAGAACATAAAAGGGTTTTTGCATAAAGTGGAATAATATACTCCTATTAACATCCCATAATTTTGGTGGAGGCTAGAAAGAAATATTTAAAGGGGTTGTAGTGCAAAATTGCCCACTGGACCAGATTTGAAAACTTGGTGTAGAGCTCTCAATATCCAATGAATGAAATATATTTTTGCATAAAAGTGATTTAAAAATATCACATGACATCTTCAAATTTTGGTTGGAATTTTAAATAAATTTATCAAATGGTTGTAGTTCAAATAGAGCTCCAAAACTAATGAAAATTCACTTTAAGGAATAAAGCTCAGAGAAAAATAATTATGCAAATAAATTCCACTGATAATAGAAATGTTTTTCTTGAAAGGACAAACAAGTCCAATAATATATTTGGAAAGTTTTTTTTCATTTTAGGTAAAAACTCCATAATAATAAGGTAAAGAAAAGTCCTGAAACCAAAAGAACATCCAGAAAATAAAAGTTTAAAATTTTCTGGCAAAATTTTAATTAATAAATCAAGGTTAAAAAATTTGGGGTGTCACAGAAAAGCTGCCTTCCCATGTCCATTCCAGAGGAATCAAAAAATCCACCCCAAGCTTATTTATTGGCGGATGCCCGAGGCAAACCGAAGGAACCCAATATAAAATATCCGCATAGAGACAGGGATGTCCGTAGTAATAGTACTATGCATGGAGATAAAATAACCAAATTGCTACTGTATGCAGCAGATTTTTGTGGCTTCTACTACTTCGCTGCGAACGGCAAGGCATGTGTGTGTTTCATGCTTTCCATTCCTATGGTTTGCAACTATTTTCTTATCTCATTTCTGTGTAGTTTGAGTCTCCTTTGTTTTTAAAATATGCAATCCGAACTGGCCCTAATTTTGTATTTTCGGTTGAAGTTGATGCTTCGCTGTGTTTTTATTTTTCTTCAGGAGTGAAGAGTGTGATGCTGGAAGCCAGCAAGGACGAGGTGAAGGTCACGGGGACCATGGACGTAGCCACCGTGGTCCCGTACCTCACCGAGAAGCTCAACCTCTTCATCGAGGCCATCGCGCCTATCAAGAAGAATAAGGGGAAAAGAAGCGAGATGGCGGGCCCGTCCATGGGTATACTCATTATACTTTTTTTTTTGTACATCAGAAACATTTTCCATACTCCCTCCAATCCAAAGAAGTGTCGTGGCTTTAGTTCAGTTTTAATTCAAATTTGAACTAAAGGCACAACACTTTTTCTACATCAAGGGTACATGTTTAACATTTTTTAAATACACGATCAACATTTTTCCATTCTGTATGCATAGTGATTTCTATAATAAATATATTTTGAATATTTTGAAATATAAGCAACAGTAAACAAAAAAAAGCAAAAAAGTGAAGAAAAAAATGAAGGAAATAAAAAAGCTCTGAAGGCCTCTGTTCCCCACTGGACCGGCCCGTGCGCTCTGTCTCGCGCCCCATCCGATTCTCGAAAAAAAACTCACGCCCTATCCTGCCCCCCGCCGCCGGCGATGGCTAAGCAGCTAATGACGCCACCGCCGCCTTATCTTCTCAGCCTTACCTGTGCCTTCCCGGCGAATCAGTCAGGCACTTCATTGCGCCGTCGTGGCCATTCTCCGCTAATTTCCCTTGGGCCCCAGCAGCGATGGGCCCGCCACGCTTACTGTGATCGGGATGAAACCATCAAACACCTCTTTCTTGATTGCCCGTTAGCAAAAGTCTTATGGCGGACTGTCCATATTGCATTTAACATTACTCCACCGAGTTCTGTCGACACGTTATTTGGAACGTGGCTTAACGGGATTGAGAACGAAACAGCGAGACATATTCGAGTAGGAGTTTGTGCTTTATTGTGGGCAATCTGGAACTGCAGAAATGATTTGGTTTTGAACAGAACAATATTTTCCGAGCCACTGCGTTGATCCGTATGTGTTCGCTACTCACTCCGACGGAGGCCAGGGATCGTTTGGTTATTGGATCTATCCATTGGAAGATGGTAGCACGGGATATCTTCAACCGGTTTGGATGGCGGTCATGTAATAGGATAGGCAATTAGTTTACCTGTCTCTCTTATGCCAGCCGGTTGTGGCTTTTCATGGCCCGTTTGTTTTTTGGCCCTTTTGGCTCTTAGTGAGCTCTCTTTTATTTTTGTTTTGAGATTCTAAGACCTTGTTGAACCTATTTGGCTTTTTAATAAGTTGGTCGTATGTATCGTTCTGATGCAGAGGCCGGGGAGTCCCCCTTTTCGAAAAAAAACCGGACATCCCTAAATTTATGATGAGACATGTTTTGCTAAGAGATCATCTCTTAATTAAGAGATAACGTGTCTTCTCTTATAATTTCTTTCTCATGCACTTCATCGTTTATCCTACATAACACTGCTAAGATAGCATCATTGTACATGTCCTTAAATGACAAAACACATTCTACAAAATTATAACTTGGTTATGAAGACTTTTTAGCTTGCATGAAGTCCTTTCTCTTTATGCAAATTCATTTGTATTGTACCACGGTGTCAGATTTGTTGTGGTTCGCATATTGGGCAAGACTGGCGATCTCGCAACGCCGCCGCCTAGCTTCTCCCTCTTCCCTTTCCTTTCTCCCCACCATCTGGGCTGGCGCCGGGAAAACCAACACCACAACAGAGGAAGGTGGAGGCGGAGCCTGTGCTGATGTGCCCGGAGGTGGATGGCTCCTGGATCTATGGTGGTCGATCCGTCAAGCATGGCTCCGCTTGGCTCCGTGGCGTGCGGTAGGTCGACAGGTGCCTGGTGGCGCCTCATCCAGATCTGGTCGCATTCTCTCCTCCCCCTGCTTGATGTGCTCCCCTGTACGAATTTATTTTGCGAGACTTGCTGGTCCTCGATGTGGGTGGAGCTGGAGACGGGGATTCAGATTGGGAGATATCCCTAGCAGGCACTGGTCGACCACGATGGCGGCAACGCCCGAGGGCTCTGTCTTTTCTCCATGGAGAAGTTCATCAAATCTGCATCTACCTCCACCACGCCATTTGACTCCCGGGTGAAATCCCTAACTGCGGTGGGCGACGGCAATGCCTTTCGCGTCGTTCCCTTCTTGAAGGCGTCGCCTTGGGAGTTTTGGCTGGTGGATGCCTTGGGTTGGCATTGGCGGCGATCTGGATTAAGAGGTGGTGTGGTGTGACATCTACCGTGTTGGCAACGGCGGGTCTCGGTGGCGTGGTGCATCGGGGTCTCTGTGATGGACATTTGTTGATGGACATGCGCAGGGTGAGGTGTTGATAGCAGTTGAGCCTGGCAAGGTAAATGCATTGGTATTTCCTTAAGTTGAGACGGCAGAAGATGGTGGCAGTGGATTGGAGCGTGCGCATGCGGTGCGCGTTAAGGGTCTGCTAGATCAGTTGGTGCTCTTGGTTCGCCGTGGAGCGGCTTGGTGAGGCCACCAAATTAGATGGTGTACTTTGGTGCGAGGTCAAGGCACATCAATGAACTAATAGGTGTCACAACATAGATCATCAGAAAGGTGGCTTTGAATTGATCCATGTATTTGTTTTCTCAGTCTCTGTTAAATTATGATAAAAATGGTTGTGTGCATTGCTCGATGCAGATGCCATGTGTTATCTTTTTTTACGAGAAAAAATAGGTGTATTATACCAACGGGGTCAACTTGTGTATTATTGGCTTACAATGCAGAGCACGATAGGTTTCCATCGGCATGATGGTAATACCTCTCTCTCAGTTTACAGGGCGTGCACATATTCCTAGGTCATCAATTTGACCAACCTAATATAATTCATATATTACAAAAAATACACCAACATAAACTTCGGAGTTTCTACTTTCAAAAGGTATAATTTGTGTGTTATATAGTTTATATTAGGGTGATAAAATTGGCAACCTAGATATACGCACAGGACTTGTAAACTGAAACGGAGGTAGTAGCATTGGTTTTGTATGTCAGAGAACTTTTAATGGTAGTATATAGTTTCTATGGTACATAACTCAAATTGGGATGTTGAGTTGACGGTAAAAGGTTAGAGCCAAATAAATGATTCTGATAAGTGCCACACGTGTGACATGAACACACGGCAACTCCAAACATTTTTTATGGCAAGTTTAGTGACGTGAGGATGGCAACTTTAGTTGTCAAGGGTGGCAACTTTCTTTTTGTTGGCATTTTAGTTTTTTTGGTTGTTTTTTCTTTTCAGATGGCAACTTTAGTTATAAAAACATTAGGACCAGAGTGTTTCGTGCTGGGCACTTATCACTTGGAATAAATATAGGTTTACATGTACTCCCTTACCTACCGTTTATCTTGTTAAAGAATCTGTTTATTATACCGATAACCAGCTTTGAACAGTCTAGCCTACAAGTAAACAACTATTGGGGATGGTTGTTGAGAGATCACGAGGGGCTATGGAACCAACTAGTAGTTGAGTCTTACACGTTTAACAGATATGTATACGGAAATATATGTGATCTCCTTGTCGTAACGTAGATGCACTTAACTTCGCCAAGCATCTCAAGGTACTAGTCCCAGCTGGGCATGGGGGGATTTGATTGTTTGCCACCACTTATTTTGTAGTTTGATGATTTGCCCTCCATTACTTTGTAATTGATCCGATGACACCCTTTACCTGGCACTTTGCTAATTTGCCCTCTGGCAAGTGGGTTCCACAAACAAAGACCAAAATACCCTTACCAATCGATTGACCAGAAATCGCTCCAGTCGGTCGTCGTTCTCATCCCCTTCTCTCGCACAGGAGACGGCGGCGGCTACTGGACGTGACTCACCGCCATTGGTCGTGAACGGCGGCAGATTGGGAGTATGCCTGTTTGTGCTTGATTGAAATGCTTGGCTTGCCTTTGATTGGGAGTATGCCCATTGGTCGTGACGCCCACTAAATTCCAGCAAATGCCTCCTGAGGAGGATCTCTCCAAGTTTGCTTCAACCAAATCCCAGTAAGTGCCTCCTCCTGAGAAGGCCTCCTCCAACTTGGGGCAGTCTGTAATACATAGTTCCTGGAGGGCTGGGGGCTGCTGCAGGAGCCCCTCCGGTAGTGTCTCTGGGGTTGGGCAGCACTCGATTCGCAGCTTCTTGAGTGCAGTGATTCCATGCATTCCATCTAGAAATGTTGCCAGTGCACTGAACCGATACACTTCGAGTTCTCTCATCTTTTTTATGTTCCCGAGAATTATTGGCATGGACACCAGCTTCTGACAACAACTGATGTGCAATATTTCAAGAGATGCAGGCAGTCTTGGTATTTCCACCAAATTTTCACATCCTATAATTTTAAGAACCTGGAGTCGAGGAAGCAGGACATTTTCGTCATCAGATATTGTTGATGGGAATTCTACTGCTGGCCATTGTATTATATTATTGATGCCTGTAATCCACATACTTTCAACAAAACCAAAATGGTTCCATATATTCCGTTGTATTTGGGACAGTTCATGTGAGAAAAGACAGTCACAATCTATTATATCCAGCTTCTTAATAAATCTGCAAGGTGTTCTGTTCATCTCCTCTTCAAAGCGCCCTACATTTTCCCTCAAAACTGTGAGTCTCACTAACACATCAGAGTCACCAAGCCTTGAGAAATGAAGGTCCATAGATAGACAACCAACAGGTTCAACTACAATGGAGCCTTTGCACTCAAGATTAGATTGCATAGACAGATTCATTAGATGGTGAAGGGGAATGTCTCTTGCGCTAACCACCTGTAGATCTTCAAGCAAAGGGAGCGTCCTGGGCATGCTTGATAGCATTGGGCATTCAGAAATAATTAGCTTCTTGAGCTGCGGCAATGATACAACTGCCACTTGTCCTGCCACCTCTTGGTGCCATCTCTCTAGCTCAGGCATGTCGGAAATTATCATGGTTCCCAATTTAGGAAAGAAGGGTGGCCGAGAAATACATGATTCCACATTGTCCATGTCATCATTAACAATACATATACTTGTCACACTATGCAAACCATCCAAAACCAAGTACCCAAGAGAGGGCAGCTGCCACAATGGTGGAAGATACTTGCAGTTCTCACATCCAGTCAGAGAAAGTTCACTAAGATGTTCTAACTGGGTATAGTTGTGCATCCATGATGAGAATTTGGGACCAGTATAATTAGATAACAGTAAAACTTCAAGCCTTTTGTGTGGACAAAGAGCCTCCAATATCCCTTCTGCAATATTATCGACTCCATATCCAAAATATGAGCCATAATGTCCATTTGTCCAATCGAGTGATAATCGCTTCAAATTATGCTTGTCAGACATATTGCCTTGTTTAGCATTTTCTGCACTATGCACTTTTCTCAGCTCAGTCAAAGAAAGAGCACCACATAGATTTAAATCTTTCAGTTGATCAATTCCACGACCTGTATCATTATCAATGACATAACTCGTCAATGTCTGTAGGGAATTCAACTGACTAATACCTTGCGGCATCTGCTCCAAACTATGACACCCAACAAGGAAGATGTGTCGAAGACTGCTCATATATCTCATCCCTTCTGGTAATTTCTTGAGTTTTCTACAACCAATGAGCTTCAATGTTTGCAAGCTATACAACATGGTGGTGGCTTCAGGCAATGCAGATATACAAGAATAAGAATAATCCAGATAGCGAAGATGCTTCAAATTTGTCATTTGTGTTATGCTTGAGAACGTCTTCACTGCTCGTAAGGACATTAATCCTGACTTGGACTTTCTTAGTGGACATCGATAGCCCAATTGGCGTTGGCTTAATATCGTGCGGGCTCCGGGAGCTAGAATTTCCATCATGGCTTTAACATTAACATTACTGTCATAATCAAGTGACAAATGTCGAACCTCATGCTGTAATGAAGTCCTTTTAGCTTCTGTGATCTTAATGCCGCATGCCCCAGATGCTCGATTGTGCAGGATGAACGACAAACCCTACTCCGTTGCTTTTGCTTATGAGGCGGCTTTTTCATCTCGGCTGGATGATCCGTTCGCGGATTTCATTTGGGGGAAGAACTACACGACTAACCGGTGCAGGTTGTTTCTCTGGCTCGCGCACCGTGGAAGGCTCTTCACCAATGAACGTCGCTTCCGTCGGGGCCTCTCAGACTCGGACTCCTGCCCTTTTTGTTCGGCTACCGAAACTACAGCTCACATGCTTCTTCACTGCGCTGTTGCCTCAGAAGCGTGGGCAACGGCAGACTCCCTGTTCATCAGCTCGGCAGACTGCCCCTCGGTCAGCGATATTATGTATCATCTGCCTTCTTGCAAGGTTCGGAACACGGTTGTTCTGGCTATGCTTTGGAATCTCTGGAAAAGAAGGAATGCAAAGGTTTTCAACAATGAAGTGCAAACCCTTGAATTTGTATTCCGCCGAGCGGCCGATGACATCTTTCTGTGGGCGAACCGCTGCCACAATGAGGACCGTAAACAGCTCCTACTTGACTGCGGCATTATGTTGGCCAGACTCGATGAATCTTGATGTAACTTAGCTTTTCCCGTATGCTCTGTGCCCCCCAACCCTTTGTAAATATTCTATGTACAGTGTCCGGTTTTTAAATAAAATGAGTTCAGGCTGGCTTTTGCCCGCCGTAGTTCCCTCAAAAAAAAATGCTGTAATGAACCAGCGTCTGTGGATCCTTCCAAAATTTGTTGACGTGATGAAGATGATTGCAAGTGGAAGCAATCATTTCCGCTTACAGAGTCAGCAAGATCATGCATGAGATCATGCGTCTTGCAAGTAGTTGGTCGGTGGATGAACCCATGTCGAAACTCAGAGAGAAGATTCTTTTGAATCTCCACATCTTGGAGGAAACATCTTTGGACTAGCATATTGAAAATTTGTTGGCCTATTGTTTCTGATGCAATAAAGTCATTTGCCATCCAAAGTTGGATTAACATGTTTGTATCCATCGGGCTATCCTTGGGGGAAATAGCACAGAATGAAAAACATATTTTTGCTTCTGATGACAAGTGATCATAGCTCAGCTGTAGAGCAGGTACAATTCCAGTTGCCAGGACGTCATTCTTCCAAACATCACTGTTCAAAACAGAAACCCACTGACTGTGATGCTTTGAATGAAGTAAAGTTGCCACTGTGTTGATAGCAAGAGGCAACCCCTTACACTTGTGTAGAATACTCTTAGCTATTGAGTTGAATTCCTCTTGTTTTACCACTTCTCTACCAAATGCATTTTTGTGAAAAAGCTCCCATGATTGATCTTCGTTTAGAAGTGACATCTGATGTGGTGGAAGTGTGCCCGCCCATGATAGAAACAACTTTTTCATTGCGGCTTGTCACAATTACAGCACTACCAGATCTAGAATGTGCGCACAACAATGATCTCATGTCATCCCACTTCCGTCGATCTTCGTTCCAAACATCATCCAATACTAGGAGGTACCTTTTCTTGGCCAAAACTTTACTGAGTTCCTTCTGCAGTGCCTCCATCTGAGTCAAATCACACTTCTTCATGGTGGCCACTTCTATTATGGATCGGATGATTTCTTCGATACTGAACTTGTCAGAGACACATACCCACAAGACCAACTCAAAAGGGTCCTTCACCCTCTGATCATTGTGAACAAGTTGGGCAAGGGTAGTTTTGCCAATTCCCCCCATGCCAACTACGGGGAGCACCATGATGTCACTATTATCAATGTTGCTATTATCAGACTGGTTGAGCAATATCTTCACCACTTGTTCCTTTTCATCTTGTCTGCCGACAATTTGTAATTCATTGACATGTGAGTGTGTTTGCGGCTGAACAATGGTTGGTGCCTTGGCATGTTGTAGGAAGTGAAAGTTATTCATCTCGACAACCAGTTCGTCTATCATTTCAAGGGCATCTTTCATCTTCCTGCTCATGGAGAGACGGAAAACAATCGGGCTGCTGGTGGTGAAGTAGCTGAGCATCTGCAATGAAAAACAATTATATCGAAACTAAAAGCCCGCCATTTTCCAAAATAAAACCTTAAACAAATGAGTGAGAGGCAGAGAATGCACTGTTGCTAGCCATGTGGAATAGCATCAGATGATTGAGTAAATAATGCACCCACAAACAAAAAAAAAGATTGAATAACAATTGGATGAATTTGTCGAGCGAATGCTGATATGTTGCATCATTTTTTGTGATTTTCATGCAAACTTTGTTTCAGTTCGTCTAGTTTGAGGAAGTGTGGGAAAAGGAGCGGGCGAGGACAAACCTTGCGTGCCGTGGAGTAGGGGCGCATCTGTGCAGCACGGAGTCGCAACGCCTCGTAGAGGAAGTCGTCGAGAACGTCGTCGGCATGATAGGCGGCGGTCTTGAGGTCCGTCGTCCAGCGGCGGACGGCAGGGTTGGTGTGGCTCTTGGCGTCGGCGTTCAGCAGGATGCACTGGACGGCGGCGAGGTGGCGCTCCAGCTTCCGGCGTGACTTGTCAAGCCCCCACGCCCGCAGCAGCTCGGCCACCAGCGTGTCGCCGGCCTTGGCCGCCACGCTGCCCAGCAGTGGTACCAGCAGGGAGCCCATCTCGATCACAGTCGCCGCCGGACAGTGAAGTGATAGTTTCTTAAAAAATTGGCCGATTTGGATTAATTAAATTTTTTAATAGCAATAAAATCATCGCCAAGATCATTAGTTCGCTACAGATAAGATATTAGATATGTATGCAAAGATCATCTAGTATTGATGGTGGAAAGCACTGACACAAAACACAAAACGCAGACCCAAAGATACTTCTTAGGAGGTAATGTGATATCAGCAGGAACGTCCCAAGCATTACCTAGTAAACAATTATAGGCCACAGTTCTTACTTCAAAGCAGCAATAACATGATCAACCATAAAATGCCAAAACAGCAGCAATGGTCAATTAACTGGCAAGAAAATTCAGGGACAAACCATACGTTATCGCCGCTCTTCTCTCAATACAAAAGAAATATCATAATATGGATGGGTAAGCCGAGGCCAGGCATCCATCTCTTAGCAGGTCAGTAGGGCTGATGTCGGCTTCTATTTTTCTTTTCTACGCGTGATACAAGCGTACTTGAGATCCACGACTTCTTCGTCACTGCTGCATCATCAGAGCGCCAGCAACATAGACGGCCATCCTCGCCTCCTGTCCATCCAAAGATGCCCTTGTTTTGGCCAAGGCTCTCAAGACTGCTTCCACCTGGGCATATGGTCCTGATAACTCCTGTGTGGCCTCCTTCCAGGACAGCCTCCGCCGGACCAATCGCTCCCGCGGGATCGTTTTTCACAGGGAAGTAACCTAGTGTCCCCTCACTTGTGCCGCCGATCGCCCATAACCGGTCATCAGGCAGAGAGTAGTGGCAGTCGACGAAGTAGTCCAACTGTCAATACAACAAATGTAAGGATTTGAGAGGGAGAATGATCTTCAGTTCTGTATAATCTCATTTCAACAACAATGCACGCATGTAAAAGGAGTCGGAAAGGCAACTCATCAGGATGTAGAGTAAAATGGTATTTGCAAGCACAACTTTTGATGATAAAGAAAAAGCCTCAGAGAGAAGACACGCCCACAGAGATATCTCAAAGTCATGCTGGCTGTGTGTAAGTGGATGAGTCTCTTCTCTTTTTTCTTTTTCTTTTTTTGCCAACAATGAATGCTACAGTCAGATTAAATTTTTAAAAATTAAATGAAATTAACAGTAATTTTGAATGCTATTGTGCTCTGAATTATCGAGAGAAAACAAGAACATGTGCATGTAACATCAAGATTGGTTGTAATACTGAAACAAAAATCCCTGATAAACAATACCAAACCATGATCAGTATATACTGAACTCAAATGCAAAGATGGAAATAGAATGTACAAGATAGGTTAAGCAGTCTTGCGTACTCACATGGTCAAGGTTCCACTTATCACTAGCCAGGGAACGAGCATTCTCTATATTCAATTCTCTAGTCCCACCATTCCAGTCCCAAGTGCTGCGATAATTAAATAGCAAACAGCGTAATGTTAAACTTGTGTACTTGTTAATTAACCGTAAAACAAGTAGGGGATGCATAATATTGGGGGTGAAAACAGAGAAGAATCGGGCAGAAATATTCTCAAAACAGAGGTGAAAAGGGGTGGGAGTTTCTTTGCCAATGAATAATTTAACAGAATCTTTTACCAACTTCATGTGGAAAGAAATTACCTTAGTGTTTCAATATGAGTCAAACACCAAAGCTTCTGATATGTGTTTCCATAGAAACCCACCTTGGAAACAGAAGTCTCCACATTCATAACCTATTAAATAGCATATATCTAAGTATCGTGAATCCCTAAGTATTTAAAGCACAACATAGGAAGAAAACACATACAGATAGCAAATGATCGTCCTCATTGATATCACCATCAGTGTCGAAGACGCATATCAAACCATCAATTGCCGCAGAAATGAGTTTACTCTGTTGATTTGGTGCAAATCGAACCTGTCCAACAAAGAGCAGTAAATCAGCACAACAATGACTGATAACCAGCCAATCGAGAAACTAGTGGATAAATATCATGTGGCTGATATGAAGTAGATGCAAAAGTATGAACACTGAAGACAGCAATGTCACCAGACAAGTTAAGAAAACAAAGGTACATTACAGCACTCAAGTAAAAAAGAAGTATGTGACAGCACTAATTGCCACTATAATTGATGTAAAGGGATATCCACGTACATGGGGTATGCAAGTTAGGCTTGTCTTATTGTAAAACATGCAAAACTCTGTAGAACAACGCATACCTGGGTTACATCGTCCATGTGGGATTCCTCTAAGAAGGCTACCTGTTTTGAACTTCTCCAGTCCCACAACAGAACCTACAATCAAGCAACTTGAGTGAGACTCAACCTGAATAACCTCATGAAACCTTCTCTGGTTCAATACAGGTGCACAATCTGAAGTAAGTTTTACAGGTAGGACTCAACCGTCCACCCTCGCTGGTTCAATACTTTGTCCTAACAAAGTTCACTTGTTAATCAACACCTGGTCCAAGAAATACAGCTAATGATGATCGAATTAGATGGTAGCAAATATTTTGTCAGGCATCATGCTGAACCAAGCGAAATAACCATATTTTGCCTGATTTGGAGTTCGTACGAAGAAGGTACAACGGTCCCACTGTTTTTCTATTACTAGCAGGACTTGTGTTAGCATCACACATCTAGTTTCCAAATCACACGTATTGGGCTGTGTGTTGAGTGAAGCCAGCCAATAAAATGTTAAGCTAACAAATGTGTGGGTGATAGTTTTCAAGACACAGTCCGATATAGCATATAATCAATTTTTGGATAACTCACATGCTAGTGTCTAAATCATATCCGAATATTCGGTGGATATCTGGGTTCTGTTTCTGAATGCTATCCCAAGGGGTATGGCCTTGCATTGAATTATTATTTTCAATTATTTTACAACAACTAAAAGAAAGAGAAATCGAACATAAACAACTCAACAGAACACGAATTCTTCGACATACAATTTATGTATACAATGTTTGACATTCAAGCATGACCGCCCATACATCACAAAGATTAGAAGCATATATTGACCATCACAGGTACCAAGGTGGACAGAAATATTATAAGCATACACCAACCGTTGCAGGTGCAGAGTGAATATGGATAAACTAAAGCTGTTGTAGATATGACTCTAATATATGAAAGAACAGCACTCCTTTACCTTGGAACTAGAACCAGCAGCAAGTAGGTTACCATTTGTTCCACCAAAGGAGAAGCTAAACATTTCGTGCGAGGGGCCAGCATTTAGCAAAGATATCTGGCAGACATTTAGAGAAGAGCGAATGGTCAAAATGCAAGTACATTTTAATCAACTGTAGTAATCTACAAATAGCTGAAGCACTAATTACCTATACAGTACAGTGAATGTAAATACCAGATCAAAACTATGCCAGTGAATCAAGTAGAAGAGGTTATGTCCAGTGGCATCAGGACACGATAAAATAAAACAACAATCGGAACTGGGGTTATTTCTATGTCAATGTGGAAGGAATTCATATTTGGCTAGGATTAGTATATAAATGCAATGGATCTATTCCAAAATTTGTAAGAAAATCACTACTCCATATGTGGTTGTACAGGTTGCACCTTGCATCAAGTCATCTCATTTTACAGGAAAAGAAATTAATACTTGTCCAGTGCGAACAAAGCAGAACAGAGAAGAACTCAATGAGATATAATAACTCATATTCAAATTTAATGAATTGTGAGCCAACCTCGATCCAAACAAAGCATCCCAAGAATTAACAATTAATGCCTCACGCCTTTATGAGAATACAAATAACTACAATGCAGAAACTGAGAAACATACCGATGAACTGGAACATATATACGTATTAAAGAAGGAACTATGTAGATGTGAATCTGTTACTGCCAAAATTTTGCAATCACGCACATTCATGTAACAGCCAGCATCAGTTATCAGCAATCAGGACGTAGTAGGGAAAGAAAAACCTGCTTGAAGCTCCTTGTGTCCCAGGCTCTGATAGTGCCATCACCAGAGCAAGAGCATATCACCTGCGGCGATGAGGGAGCTGAAAAGGCAATCTCATGGATACTCCCTGTATGGCCTGTGCATTCCCCCAGATACTGCCCAGTTGCTGGAGCATAGAACTTGAGTGCGTTTGTCGACAGAGAAACCGCGAGCGTTGAGATCTCCTGGCTTGTCACAAGAAGATATACGAAATTAGAAGCAAACATATATATCGAGTACTGCAGCATGTATTTTCATTCAGTTATCAAGTACTGGAAGCTATAATGAAGCTACACCATTCTAATCTTATCTGAACCGAGGCAGAACAGAATCTGCAGCCAAACTGGGGGAAAGGGGGGAAGCTGCCTACCAAGAAGCAATCTGGAAGACGTAGTCGTCGCCGAAGTTGGTCTGGATGCTATTCTTTAGGCCCAGCCGCCTGGCCGGTGAGGCCACGCCGCCGGGGACCGGGGAACCGGAGGCCGCCGCCGCCGCGAACGGGCTCAGTTCCGCCTCCACCTCCATGGCCGAATCGCCCCCGTTACCAACCTCCATCGCGCAGGCCCTTGAATCACCACACACCGCCCAGAAAGAACAATCAGCATGTATGTCAATGTCCAAAAATCGCACCTTCTCGCAGGAGAGGAGGAAAAGAAATTACCTTTGATTGGCTGGGAGCGGGCGGCGGTTCGGCCGAACGGGTGTCGGAGGTGAGCACCTGACGCTCAGGCAGCTGGCGGCGGGAGAAGTCGCGGCACGGGGCAGGAGGGGCGGCGGCGGCGGCGGCGCTCGGCGAGGAAGCCCTAGACGGAGGGAAGGAGGAAAAAGAGACACCACGCTGGCCCTTCTGTTTTTGGACCAGCCAGTTTGGTTATGTCTTTCTTTTTTCTTTTATAAATTTTAGCCTTTTTCCTTTAAATTGTAATTAACTAAAAGTTGCCCATGTTTTTGTTTTGACTAAAGAAAATTCTTTTCTAAGCTGATGTTGGATTTTGCTTTGTGTTTTCAGGTTGAATCCAGCTTCGAGGTCGAATGCTTGGGAAGGTAGTGTCGACTACCTCCCTCCCTCTTAACAACCAACAAAGTCGCGACGTCTCTCGGGTTATGGTGGACTATTGGGGATGTAAATGGTAAATAAATGGTGTACATAAGTCCCGTTTGGTTAGTTTTAGCTAGCTTCATAATTCATTTCCCCCCTAAAAAAATAAATTTTTGGACCATTAGATCATTAGTGGGTTTAAACGGAATTAAACCGGCCTCGGTTGACATGCTTACGGGCTATCTACAATTCCCTCGTAATGGTAAGCATGTACGTGACTCATGTACCTATTTTAAGCTACTGAAATATGACGAGGGTAATTGGATAGAGGGTATGGCGAACCTCAACCCACATATCCAAAATTACTTCTCAAATCTGTTTACTTCGGAAGTACAGCATACAGACCCGGCAGTCCTTGACAAGGTGGACACAAAGGTTACCGCACAGATGAATGATGTGCTGCTTGCTCCTTACACAAGTGAGGATGTTCGCAATGCAGTTTTTAGCATTGGAGATTTAAAGGCGCCAGGGCCGGATGGGCTACACGCTGTATTCTTTAAAAAATATTGGCATATTCTTGGGGAGGAGATTACCCACGAAGTTTTGGCAGCAATAAACTTGAGGCAGATTCCAGCTGAATGGAATGACACAACTATAGTGATGATTCCGAAGAATAATAACCCAGAGATGGTAACTCAATTCAGACCCATTAGCCTTTGTAATGTTCTTTACAAAATTATTTCAAAGAAGTTGGCATCAAGACTAAAAGGTATCCTGCCCGAGATCATTTCCCCAACTCAAAGTGCCTTTGTTCCCGGGAGGCTAATCACTGATAATATTCTCATTGCCTATGAGTGTATTCATAAAATAAAGAACAGAAGGCGGGGGCAAACAGGCCTTTGTGCGGTAAAACTTGATATGCATAAGGCCTACGATCGAGTTGAATGGGTGTTTTTAAAAAATATGATGCTCAAGTTGGGCTTTCATGGTGACTTTGTGGAGATGATGATGGCATGTGTTGGTTCTGTGAGATATAAGATCAGATATAATTCACAGGAAACTGATGTTTTTACACCATCTAGGGGTATTCGACAGGGAGACCCTCTTTCCCCATACCTGTTCCTCCTTTCTGCAGAAGGTTTATCCAGTTTATTGCAGTTTGAAGAAGAAGCTGGTGGCATTGAGGGAATTCAAGTGTGCAGGAATGCACCGTCAGTCTCACACCTATTATTTGCTGACGACTCCTTGATTCTCATGCGCGCAGATGTCTTAAATGCAGCTTCCTTACAGCAAGTTCTGGATACATATTGCAGCAATTCAGGCCAGTTGGTTAGCTTGGCTAAATCTAGTGTTTTCTTCAGTCCTAATACCAATGCTGATACAAGAACTGAGGTATGTTTGGAATTACACATTAATAAGAGGCCCTCTTTGATAAGTACCTAGGCCTCCCGGCCATGGTAGGGGCGGATCGGGGTGATTGCTTCAGACATTTTATAGAAAGGATCAAACAGAGAATACAAGGATGGATGGAAAAGCAATTATCTGTGGGGGGGGGAAGAAATTCTTCGCAAGGCTGTAGCACAAGCTATCCCTGTTTTTGCCATGTCAGTATTCTGCTTACCTAAAGGGATATGCAAAGAAATTACAGACATCATTGCACAATTCTAGTGGGGAGATGATGAAGAGCATAAGAAGTTACATTGGTTTTCATGGTGGAAATTGTGTGTCCCAAAGAGTGAAGGAGGTATGGGGTTTAGAGACTTATACTCTTTTAACCTCGCAATGCTAGCTAAACAATGTTGGAGGCTTATTATAAATCCTGAATCACTTTGTGCCAGAGTATTGAAAGCAAAATATTTTTCTAATGGAAGCCTTCTGCAAGCTTCATTAAAGAGTGGATCATCTTTCACCTGGCAAAGTATTATGAAAGGGCTTGAAGTGTTTAAAAGGGGATATATTTGGAGAGTGGGCAATGGCAATGATATAAATATCTGGACGGATCCATGGATCCCTTCCAGCCCAACCAGAATGGTCATTACCCCGAGAGGACAAACGTTGCTATCTTTGGTAAGCGATCTTATTGATCCAAACACGGGGGGATGGGATGAAGACCTCTTGAACTTGATTTTTAACCCAGTTGACACACACAGAATACTGCAGATTCCGATAAGTAGCAACGCCTTTCAAGACTTCATAGCATGGAACCCTGATAGGAGGGGAGTCTTTTCTGTTCGAACAGCTTACAGATTACAATGGATGCAAAAGTTTGGGGCACATGGTAACAGTATACAACAACCTGGTGGTTCTTCTATTCCTGCGGTTTGGACTAAACTTTGGAAACTATTGATTCCACGGAAAGTTTCCATTTTCTGTTGGAGATTACTACATGGAACCCTGCCGCTTAAGAGCATACTTGCTAACAGGCACATTGGGCTGTTCGGTTCCTGTCCTATATGTCACCAACACGCAGAGGATATTCGGCATCTCTTCTTCAAGTGTATACACTCCCAGAATCTTTGGCAGAGGCTGGGCCTTAGCGATTTTATTGATGCTGCTGCGATGGTTGATTCTTCTGGATCAGTTATTATGCAGTACATATTATCTTTGGAGGATACATCGCTCCCACTAATGCCAATGCTGGACGTAAAACAAGTGATTGTGGTGGGGTACTGGTACTTATGGTGGACGCGCCGGCGTATTACACATAATGAGATTTGTCCTCCTGTTGTTAAATGGCCAATGTCAGTTTTGGCCATCACAAGTAATTACCATAAAGCATCGATGAAGAAGGCAACTCCAGGAGATATTACATGGCTGAGACCAGATCCAAACTTTGTTAAAGTCAATGTAGATGCGGCCTTCTATGAGGACGAAGGAATGGGTACTAAAGCGGCGGTAATACGAGATGACAAAGGTAACTTCCTAGCAGGACAATGCAAATTTATTCCATATGCGGCTGATGTTATGACCACATAAGCATTGGCAATGAAGGATGGACTGAACCTAGCAAGCAACTTGGGATTCCATCGTGTTGAAGCGGAATCAGACTCACTGAATGTGATTAATTATTGTACTGGACAATCTACCTGGTGGGATTCGGCGGCGGCAATCTTTGCTGATTGTGTTGATATTAGCTCTTTGATTGGGAAGGTCAAATTTAAGCATTGTTTTCGTGATGCTAATCAAGTGGCGCATGTGCTAGCTCAATTTAGCTTCTGTAATAAAATCTCTGATAGTTGGATTAACGAGCCACCAGAATGTTTGGTGAATAAGCTCGTAGACGATGTATCTGCTGTTTAGTTGCAATAAAGCTAGCCATGATGGTCTTCAAGAAAAAGACCACTCATGGGTATATGCATCCACTTTTTAAAAAAATGCACTTTAAACACATTTTAAGAAATCAAAAAATTCAAAAGAAAATTTCACGCATACATATTCGCAAATGTGTATGTGCGGCACAAAGTTTTGTGAAAAAAATATCTTCTTGTTTTGTCTCTGTAAAAAAGACAAATTTCAGTGCTTCTAAATAGTGTTTCATGACATAAGTTTTTGTCTTTTTCGCACATGCCACAAAAAGTTATGTTTCCCTGAAACTTTATGCACACACATAGAACATGAAGGCGTATCCGAGGGAAGATGAGTCTGCCCATCACTGGTCTCGTCGGGTCGCAGATATCATTCATTCTTCAAATAGCATCACGGCTGCGCAAGCCGTCCTGATTCTGGAGAAAAATTGTCACTTTCAACCTCTTGTTCAGAAGCTTGGGCGGCTCAAACGGAAGGTTCAAGATATGGGTAATTTCATGGATGTCCTCATCAGATATGCTGAGTCAGATAGCATGAAAGATCCTAGTTCGAGTGATGATAAATCTGGCAAAGGCAAGAAAAACGGTGGCGGCAAGGGTCACCAGCAGAACAACTCAAGGCATGGTGGCAATTCGTGGTAACCAAGGTAATGGTGGTAAACGCAAGCACCCGGAGGGCGGGTCAGATTTTGTCGCTAACACCAACACTAGTTTCAAGGGCCAGAGACGGAACAATTCGGGGATGCCTTATAATGGGAACAGAGCCTGCAATTTCAAGGAAGCTCTCAAAGGCCCGTGCCCAAAACATAGCCTCCCTCACAAGTCGGCGAATCATTCCTAGCAGAACTGTTAGATCATGCAAGCTTTCCGCAATCAGGCTTACCGAAATCATCAAGGTGGCAGTGCCGGAAACCCGGGACAACCCGGAGCTGGCAGCGATCTGGCTCCCTAGGAGTCGGCTCATCCGATGGTTATTAGAATCCTGGTTTTCAAGGTTCGGGTAACTCAGGGCCTGGATACCAGGGCTCTGGCAATAACAGAGGTGGAAATCAGCATTCTGGCCAGGGCACTCAGCAACAGGGCAACCAGTAGGGTTTTCAAAGCAACCCCAAACAATTGAACAATGGTCAATATCATGTGTTCACGACCAGCACTTGCAAGCGTCATCGCAAGCTTCAGAAACGTGTTGTCAACATGAAACCAAGGTATTTCCCCCAAAGAGGAGAGGATGATGTAGCACAACAAAGGTAAGTATTTCCCTCAGTTATGAAATCAAGATATCAATCCAGTAGGAGAACCAAGCAACACTATGTAAACATCACCTGCACACAAATAACAAATACTTGTAACCCAACGTGTAAGAGGGGTTGTCAATCCCTCCACGGTATTGAGATAGATTAAATTGTATATGTTTTGATAAATATATCTAACTAAAATACAAAATAAATATATAAATAAAAATTGCAGCAAGGTATTTTTGGTTTTAAAATGATAAATAGATATTCAGTATTAAAACTCTCTTCAGTAGTTGTTTGCTTTCTTTTTTATTAAAACTTTGATACCACTGTTGGGGAACACAGTAATTTTAAAAAAATTCCTACTCACATGCAAGATCCATCTAGGTGATGCATAGCAACGAGAGGGGAGAGTGTTGTCTACGTACCCTCGTAGACAGTAAGCAGAAGCATTATGACAACTTGGTTGATGTAGTCGTACGTCTTCACGATCCGACCGATCCTAGCACCGAAGGTACGGCACCTCCGCGATCTGCACACGTTTAGCTCGGTGATGTCCCACGAACTCTAGATCCAGTTGAGTGTCGGGGGAGAGCTTCGTCAACACGACGGCGTGATTGAAGGAAATATGCCCTAGTGTAAGGTCATATTTATCCCTAAGTGTTTTGGTGATTGATGACAACGCATTTGCGGACTAATCGTGTGCCATGAGCTTTCCAGACTCTTCCCTGCTAGGCACAAGATGATTGGGTGCCCCTCGAAGACTGACGAAGACGGCGTCTTTTCTACGTTTCCTTTTGGTGGATTTGAGTCGTAGGAAAGCCGTACTATTAAGAGGGGGTCCGCGTTGGAAAGGTTTGGGTGGAATCATCACATACACGTCTCCTTTTATCCCCTCCTTCTTTCTTGGAGCTTCCTCCGTTTTTCTGCCACAGTTGACTGGCTGCTTGTGTGGTTGCGGTAGTACCGCTCCAGGATCAACGGTAGTACCGTGGGCATCCACGGTAGTACCGCGCAGGCGCGCGGTAGTACCGCTGGTGTTCACGGTAGTACCGCTCCCCTGGAGCCGTACTACCGCTGCCCACCAGGCTAGTGCCGCCCGTTTGCGGTAGTAGGAGCGGATGTAATTTTTTACATCCGCACCTACCGCGGTAGTACCGCTTTCGCCGTGCGGTAGTACCGCGCTAGGCGGTCAGGCAGTAGTACCGCCCCTCGGCAGTACTATTGTGTCGAGTTTTTGCTACTTCCGTTCTTTTGCGAAAGTATGCACGGAAGTTCCCCTTTCCCCCTATCGGGATTTTTTCCTTACGGTAGTACCGCCCTGAGGGCGCGGTAGTACCGCACGTGCGGAAGTACCGCCCCAGCTTGCGTCTGTTTACCTGGCTAGGGGTCGCGGCAGTACCGTAGGGTGGTACGGTAGTACCGCACTGCCATGCGGTAGTACCGCTTGGTTGCAAGCAGTACTACCGCGCGGCCTTGCGGTAGTACCGCTGGCCATGCGCGGTAGTACCGCTGGCCGCGGGCTGGTAGGTGGGTAACGGTTGGATCTTTTCCACACACTATATAAAGAGTCTCCTTCTTCCCCGTTGACTCACCTCTTCCACCATTAAAGCTCCATTATTGCTCCAAGCTCCATTTTCGCCCGATCTCACTCCCTAGCCAACCAAACTTGTTGATTTGCTCGGGAGTGGTTGAGAAGGCCCCGATCTACACTTCCACCGAGAGATATTTGATTCCCCCCTACTAATCCCTTGCGGATCTTGTTACTCTTGGGTGTTTGAGCATCCTAGACGGTTGAGGTCACCGCGAAGCCATAGTCCATTGTGGTGAAGCTTCGAGGTGTCGTTGGGAGCCTCGAATTGAGTTGTGGAGATTGCCCCAACCTCGTTTGTAAAGGTTCGGTCGCCGCCTCCAAGGGCACCAATAGTGGAATCACGGCATCTCGCATTGTGTGAGGGCGTGAGGAGATTACGGTGGCCCTAGTGGCTTCTTGGGGAGCATTGTGCCTCCACACCGCTCCAACGGAGACGTACTTCCTCTCAAAGGGAAGGAACTTCGGCAACACATCCTCGTCTCCACCGTCTCCACTTTTGGTTATCTTGTGCCTTTACTTGTGTAGCTTATTTGTTTCATACATATTGTTTGCTTGTGTTCCTATTCGTGTTGCATCATATAGGTTGCTCATCTAGTTGCATATCTAGACAACCTATTTTGATGCAAAGTTTAAATTGCTAAAGAAAAGCTAAAAATTGTTAGTTGCCTATTCACCCCCCCTCTAGTCAACCATATCGATCCTTTCAATTGGTATCAGAGCCTCGTCTCTTTATTAAGGACTTTACCGTCCGAAGAGTATGGTTGATTGAAGGAAATATGCCCTAGAGGCAATAATAAAGTTATTATTTATTTCCTTATATCATGATAAATGTTTATTATTCATGCTAGAATTGTATTAACCGGAAACATAATACATGTGTGAATACATAGACAAACAGAGTGTCACTAGTATGCCTCTACTTGACTAGCTCGTTAACCAAAGATGGTTATGTTTCCTAACCATGAACAATGAGTTGTTATTTGATTAACGGGATCACATCATTAAGTGAATGATCTGATTGACATGACCCATTCCATTAGCTTAGCACCCGATCGTTTAGTATGTTGCTATTGCTTTCTTCATGACTTATACATGTTCCTATAACTATGAGATTATGCAACTTCCGTTTACCGGAGGAACACTTTGGGTACTACCAAACGTCACAACGTAACTGGGTGATTATAAAGGAGTACTACAGGTGTCTCCAAAGGTACATGTTGGGTTGGCGTATTTCGAGATTAGGTTTTGTCACTCCGATTGTCGGAGAGGTATCTCTGGGCCCTCTCGGTAATGCACATCACATAAGCCTTGCAAGCATTGCAACTAATGGGTTAGTTGCGGGATGATGTATTACGGAACGAGTAAAGAGACTTGCCGGTAACGAGATTGAACTAGGTATTGGATACCGACGATCGAATCTCGGGCAAGTAACATACCGATGACAAAGGGAACGACGTATGTTGTTATGCGGTCTGACTGATAAAGATCTTTGTAGAATATGTAGGAGCCAATATGGGCATCCAGGTCCCGCTATTGGTTATTGACTAGAGACATGTCTCGGTCATGTCTACATTGTTCTCGAACCCGTAAGGTCCGCACGCTTAAGGTTTCGATGACAGTTATATTATGAGTTTATGAGTTTTGATGTACCGAAGGAGTTCGGAGTCCCGGATGAGATCGGGGACATGACGAGGAGTCTCGAAATGGTCGAGACGTAAAGATTGATATATTGGACGACTATATTCGGACATCGGAAAGGTTCCGAGTGATTCGGGTATTTTTCGGAGTACCGGGTAGTTACGGGAGAAGCAATGGGCCTTGATGGGCTTTAGTGGGAAGAGGAGAAAGGGCCAAGGGGCTGCTGCGCCCCCCCTCCCCTCTAGTCCGAATTGGACTAGGGAAAAGGGGGTCGGCCACCTCTCCTTCTCCTCCACTTCCTTCTCCCTTCCTCCCCTCTTGGTGGACTCCTACTAGGACTTGGAGTCCTAGTAGGACTCCACATCCTGGCCGCACCAACCTTGGCCGGCCTCCTCCTCCTCCATCCTTTATATACTGAGGCAAGGGGCACCCCAAAGACACAAGTTGATCCACGTGATCTATTCCTTAGCCGTGTGCGGTGCCCCCAGCCACCATAGTCCTCGATAATACTGTAGCGGAGTTTAGGCGAAGCCCTGCTGCTGTGGTACATCAAGATCGTCACCACGCCGTCGTGCTGACGGAACTCTTCCCCGACACTTTGCTGGATCGGAGTCCGGGGATCGTCATCGAGCTGAACGTGTGCTCGAACTTGGAGGTGCCGTAGTTTCGGTGCTTGATCGGTCGGATCGTGAAGATGTACCACTACTTCCTCTACGTTGTGTCAACGCTTCTGCAGTCGGTCTGCATGGGTACGTAGACAACACTCTCCCCTCTCGTTGCTATGCATCACATGATCGTGCATGTGCGTAGGAAATTTTTTGAAATTACTACGAAGACCCAACAGTGGCATCCGAGCCTAGGTTTTTATGTTTGATGTTATATGCACGAGTAGAACAACAAGTGAGTTGTGGGCGATATAAGTCATACTGCCTACCAGCATGTCATACTTTGGTTCGGCGGTATTGTTGGATGAAGCGGCCCAGACCGACATTACGCGTACGCTTACGCGAGACCGGTTCTCCCGACGTGCTTTGCACAAAGGTGGCTTGTGGGTGACAGTTTCTCCAACTTTAGTTGAACCAAGTATGGCTACGCCCGATCCTTGCGAAGGTTAAAACGGAGTCTATTTGACAAACTATCGTTGTGGTTTTTGATGCGTAGGTAAGAACGGTTCTTGCTAAGCCCGTAGCAGCCACGTAACACTTGCAACAACAAAGTAGAGGACATCTAACTTGTTTTTGCAGGGCATGTTGTGATCTGATATGGTCAAACGTGATGAGATATAAGTTGTTGTATGAGATGATCATGTTTTGTTAAAGTTATCGGCAACTGGCAAAAGCCTTATGGTTGTCTCTTTATTGCATAAGATGCAAGCGCCAAATAATTGCTTTTCTTTATCGCTATGCGATAGCAATAGTTGCAAGAGCAATAGTTGGCGAGACGACCATGTGACGACACATTGATATAGATCAAGATGATGGAGATCATGGTGTCATGCCGGTGACAATAGAGATCATGACAGTACTTTGGAGATGGAAATCAAAGGCGCAAGATGATGGCCATATCATATCACATATTTTGATTGCATATGATGTTTATCTTTTATACATCTTATTTTGCTTAGTTTGACGGTAGCATTTTAAGATGATCTCTCACTAATTATCAAGAAGTGTTCTCCCTGAGTATGCACCGTTGCGAAAGTTCTTCGTGCTGAGACACCATGTGCCAAGCATATACAGATATGGCCTCGGAACACAGAGACCGAAAGGTCGAGCGTGAATCATATAGTAGATATGATCAACATAATGATGTTCACCATTGAAAACTACTCCATCTCACGTGATGATCAGTTATGTTTAGTTGATTTGGATCACGTAATCACTTAGAAGATTAGAGGGATGTCTATCTAAGTGGGAGTTCTTTAATTAATTTGATTAAATTGAACTTAAATTTATCATGAACTTAGTCCTGGTAGTATTATGCAAATCATGTTGTAGATCAATAGCTCGCGTTGTTGCTTCCCTGTGATTATTTTGATATGTTCCTAGAGAAAATTGTGTTGAAAGATGTTAGTAGCAAAGATACGGATTTGATCCGTGATCTGAGGTATATCCTCATTGCTGCACAGAAGAATTATGTCCTTGATGCACCGCTAGGTGACGGACCTATTGCAGGAGCAGATGCAGACGTTATGAACGTTTGGCTAGCTCAATATGATGACTACTTGATAGTTTAGTGCACCATGCTTAAATGCTTAGAATCGGGACTTCAAAGACGTTTTGAACGTCATGGAGCATATGAGATGTTCCAGGAGTTGAAGTTAATATTTCAAGCAAATACCCGAGTTGAGAGATATGAAAGTCTCCAACAAGTTCTATAGCTAAAAGATGGAGGAGAATCGCTCAACTAGTGAGCATGTGCCCAGATTGTCTGAGTACAACAATCGCTTGAATCAAGTGGGAGTTAATCTTCCAGATAAGATAGTGATTGACAAAATTCTCTAGTCACCATCACCAAGTTAGTAGAAATTTCGTGATGAACTATGATATGCAAGGGATAACGGAAACGATTCCCAAGCTCTTCGTAATGCGGAAATTGACGAAGGTAGAAATCGAGAAAAACATCAAGTGTTGATGGTAGACAAGACCACTAGTTTCAAGAAAAGGGCAGAGGAAAGAAGGGGAACTTCAAGAAGAACAGCAAGCAAGTTGCTGCTCAAGTGAAGAAGCCCAAGTCTGGTCCCAAGCCTGAGACTAAGTGTTTCTACTGCAAAGGGACTGGTCACTGGAAGCGGAACTACCCCAAGTGATTGGCAGATAAGAAGGATGGCAAAGTGAACATAAGTATATTTGATATACATGTTATTGATGTGTACTAGTGTTTATAGCAACCCCTCAGTATTTGATACTAGTTCAGTTGCTAAGATTAGTAACTCGAAACGGGAGTTGCAGAATAAACAGAGACTAGTTAAGGGTGAAGTGACGATGTGTGTTGGAAGTGGTTCCAAGATTGATATGATCATCATCGCACACTCCCTATACTTTCGGGATTAGTGTTGAACCTGAATAAGTGTTATTTGGTGTTTGCGTTAAGCATGAATATGATTTGATCATGTTTATTGTAATACGGTTATTCATTTAAGTAAGAGAATAAATTGTTGTTCTGTTTACATGAATAAAACCTTATATGGTTACACACCCAATGAAAATAGTTCGTTGGATCTCGATCGTAGTGATACACATAATCATAATATTGAAACCAAAAGATGCAAAGTTAATAATGATAGTGCAACTTATTTGTGGCACTACCGTTTAGGTCATATTGGTGTAAAGCGCATGAAGAAACTCCATGCTGATGGGCTTTTGGAATCACTTGATTATGAATCAGTTGATGCTTGCGAACCATGCCTCTTGGGCAAGATGACTAAGACTCTGTTCTTCGGAACAATGGAGCGAGCAACAGATTTGTTGGAAATCATACATACTGATGTATGTGGTCCAATGAATATTGAGGCTCGCGACAAGTATCATTATTTTCTGATCTTCACAGATGATTTGAGCAGATATGAGTATATCTACTTGATGAAACATAAGTCTGAAACAATTGAAAAGTTCAAAGAATTTCAGAGTGAAGTGAAAAATCATCGTAACAAGAAAATAAAGTTTCTACGATCTGATCGTAGAGAAGAGTATTTGAGTTACGAGTTTGGCTTCAGTTAAAAACAATGTGAAATAGTTTCACTACTCACGCCACCTGGAACACCACAATGTAATGGTGTGTCCGAACGTCATAACCGTACTTTATTAGATATGGTGCGATCTATGATGTATCTTACAGATCTACCACCATCGTTTTGGGGTTATGCATTAGAGACAGTTGCATTCACGTTAAATAGGGCACCATCTAAATCCGTTGAGACGACACCGTATGAACTATAGTTTGGCAAGAAACCTAAGCTCTCATTTCTTAAAGTTTGGGACTGCGATGCTTATGTGAAAAAAGTTTTAACATGATAAGCTCGAACCCAAATCAGAGAAGTAAATCTTCATAGGATATCCAAAGGAAACTATTGGATACACCTTCTATCACAGATCCGAAGGCAAGACTTTTGTTGCTAAATTCAGAAACTTTCTAGAGAAGGAGTTTCTCTCGAAAAAAGTGAGTGGGAGGAAAGTAGAAAACTTGATAAGGTAATTGTACCTTCTCCCTTATTGGAAAGAAGTTCATCACAGAAATCTGTTCCTGTGACTACTACACCAATTAGTGAGGAAGCTAATGATGATGATCGTGTAACTTCAGATCAAGTTACTACCTAATCTCATAGGTAAACCAGAGTGAGATCCGCACTAGAGTGGTACGGTAATCCTGTTCTGGAGGTCATGCTACTTGACCATGACGAACCTACGAACTATGAAGAAGCGATGGTGAGCCCAGATTCCGCAAAATGGCTTGAGGCCATGAAATCTGAGATGGGATCCATGTATGAGAACAAAGTATGGACTTTGGTTGACTTGCCCGATGATCGTCAAGCAATTGAGAATAAATGGATCTTCAAGAGGAAGACGGACGCTGATAGTAGTGTTACTATCTACAAAGCTAGAATTGTCGCAAAAGGTTTTCGACAAGTTCAAGGTGTTGACTACGATGAGAGTTTCTCACTCGTATCTATGCTTAAGTCTGTCCGAATCATGTTAGCAATTGCCGCATTTTATGAAAACTGGCAAATGGATAAACAAAACTACATTCCTTAATATATTTATTAAAGAAGAGTTGTATATGATACAACCAGAAGGTTTTGTCAATCCTAAAGGTGCTAACTAAATATGCAAGCTCCAGTGATCCATCTATGGACTGGTGCAAGCATCTCGGAGTTGGAATATACGCTTTGATAAATTGATCAAAGCATATAGTTTTATACAGACTTGCGATGAAGCCTGTATTTACAAGAAAGTGAGTGGGAGCACTACAACATTTCTGATAAGTATATGTGAATGACATATTATTGATCGGAAATAATGTAGAATTATTCTGCAAAGCATAAAGGAGTGTTTGAAAGGATTTTTACAAAGAAAGACCTCAGTAAAGCTGCTTACATATTGAGCATCAAGATCTATAGAGATAGATCAAGACGCTTGATAAGTTTTTTCAATGAGTACATACCTTGACAAGATTTTGAAGTAGTTCAAAATGGAACAGTCAAAGAAAGGGTTCTTGCCTATATTGCAAGGTGTGAAATTGAGTAAGACTCAAAGCCCGACCACGGCAGAAGATAGAAAGAGAATGAAAGTCATTCCCTATGCCTCAGCCATAGGTTTTATAAAGTATGCCATGCTGTGTACCAGATCTATTGTATACCCTACACTGTGTTAAGCAAGGGAGTACAATAGTGATCTAAGAGTAGATCACTGGACAGCGGTCAAAATTATCCTTAGTGAAATAGGGAAATATTTCTCAATTATGGAGGTGACAAAAAGGTTCGTCGTAAAAGGTTACGTCGATGCAAGTTTTGACACAAATCTGGATGACTCTAAGTCTCGATCTAGATACATATTGAAAGTGGAAGCAATAAGCTAGAGTAGCTCCGTGCAGAGCATTGTCGACATAGGAATTCGCAAAATACTTATGGATCTGAATGTGACAGACCTGTTGACTAAAATTATCTCACAAGCAAAACATGATCACACCTTAGTACTCTTTGGGTGTTAATCACATAATGATGTGAACTAGATTACTGACTCTAGTAAACCCTTTGGGTGTTGATCACATATCGATGTGAACTATGGGTGTTAATCACATGGTGATGTGAACTATTGCTGTTAAATCACATGGCGATGTGAACTAGATTATTGACTCTAGTGCAAGTGGGAGACTGAAGGAAATATGCCCTAGAGGCAATAATAAAGTTATTATTTATTTCCTTATATCATGATAAATGTTTATTATTCATGCTAGAATTGTATTAACCGGAAACATAATACATGTGTGAATACATAGACAAACAGAGTGTCACTAGTATGCCTCTACTTGACTAGCTCGTTAACCAAAGATGGTTATGTTTCCTAACCATGAACAATGAGTTGTTATTTGATTAACGGGATCACATCATTAAGTGAATGATCTGATTGACATGACCCATTCCATTAGCTTAGCACCCGATCGTTTAGTATGTTGCTATTGCTTTCTTCATGACTTATACATGTTCCTATAACTATGAGATTATGCAACTTCCGTTTACCGGAGGAACACTTTGGGTACTACCAAACGTCACAACGTAACTGGGTGATTATAAAGGAGTACTACAGGTGTCTCCAAAGGTACATGTTGGGTTGGCGTATTTCGAGATTAGGTTTTGTCACTCCGATTGTCGGAGAGGTATCTCTGGGCCCTCTCGGTAATGCACATCACATAAGCCTTGCAAGCATTGCAACTAATGGGTTAGTTGCGGGATGATGTATTACGGAACGAGTAAAGAGACTTGCCGGTAACGAGATTGAACTAGGTATTGGATACCGACGATCGAATCTCAGGCAAGTAACATACCGATGACAAAGGGAACGACGTATGTTGTTATGCGGTCTGACTGATAAAGATCTTCGTAGAATATGTAGGAGCCAATATGGGCATCCAGGTCCCGCTATTGGTTATTGACTAGAGACATGTCTCGGTCATGTCTACATTGTTCTCGAACCCGTAGGGTCCGCACGCTTAAGGTTTCGATGACAGTTATATTATGAGTTTATGAGTTTTGATGTACCGAAGGAGTTCGGAGTCCCGGATGAGATCGGGGACATGACGAGGAGTCTCGAAATGGTCGAGACGTAAAGATTGATATATTGGACGACTATATTCGGACATCGGAAAGGTTCCGAGTGATTCGGGTATTTTTCGGAGTACCGAGTAGTTACGGGAGAAGCAATGGGCCTTGATGGGCTTTAGTGGGAAGAGGAGAAAGGGCCAAGGGGCTGCTGCGCCCCCCCTCCCCTCTAGTCCGAATTGGACTAGGGAAAAGGGGGTCGGCCACCTCTCCTTCTCCTCCACTTCCTTCTCCCTTCCTCCCCTCTTGGTGGACTCCTACTAGGACTTGGAGTCCTAGTAGGACTCCACATCCTGGCCGCACCAACCTTGGCCGGCCTCCTCCTCCTCCATCCTTTATATACTGAGGCAAGGGGCACCCCAAAGACACAAGTTGATCCACGTGATCTATTCCTTAGCCGTGTGCGGTGCCCCCAGCCACCATAGTCCTCGATAATACTGTAGCGGAGTTTAGGCGAAGCCCTGCTGCTGTGGTACATCAAGATCGTCACCACGCCGTCGTGCTGACGGAACTCTTCCCCGACACTTTGCTGGATCGGAGTCCGGGGATCGTCATCGAGCTGAACGTGTGCTCGAACTTGGAGGTGCCGTAGTTTCGGTGCTTGATCGGTCGGATCGTGAAGATGTACCACTACTTCCTCTACGTTGTGTCAACGCTTCTGCAGTCGGTCTGCATGGGTACGTAGACAACACTCTCCCCTCTCGTTGCTATGCATCACATGATCGTGCATGTGCGTAGGAAATTTTTTGAAATTACTACGAAGCCCAACATTGATACCGTAGACGGAGCGGAGGAACACTCCGGTGTGAATCCTATCTCGTCTACGGGCGATGGGGGAACTTCGGTCTCTCGTGAGGAGTTCAATGTAGCCTTGGAGACATTGAAAACCTCCATGACGACCGAAGTTGAAAGCATGTTTACTAAATTTCTTGAGGGGCTTAAACTATCCACCGCACCGTTGAAAGTGGGGGATCCCGCCAACAAGGTGTTGGATGCTATCCCCGACAAGGGGGAAGCTAGTAGTGAAAAGACTCCTTCTTCTAGTGGCAAGAAGGGCACCGGCATCTTTGCCCATGTGGAACCACCACTTGTTTATGGTGGACCGGTTCCTTCTACTCATTTGAATCATGCCGGTCCTCCTCCTAAGATTGTGAAAAATGAGGATTTTGATTCTTGGGTTTACCGCTTTAAACGTCATTTAAATCATGTGAACACTAACCTTTGGAGAATCATTGAAGAAGGTTTCTATCCACATGATCCAAGCAACTTCACTCCTTGAGAAGCCGCGGACAATCAATTCAATGAGAATGCTCTCTTCATCATTCAAGATGCAATTCCACCCGAAGACCTACCTCATCTTCGTCCCTTCGCCTTGGCCAAAGATGCATGGCATTGTGTCGTGTCTCTCTACCGGGGAAGCGCAAGCATTCAACGCTCTAACTATGAAGTGGTACAAGATGAGGCCGATGAGTTTGCAATGAAGGAAGATGAAGAACCTCGTGAGCTTTATCGAAGAGTCACCAAACTCGCGGTCTCACTACGAGATCACGGGAGCAAGGACACGGATGACAATTGGATCAAGCGCAAATTCCTCAAGGCAATGATGCCCTACCACAAGGCCATGTCCTCCGTCATTCGCCAAAGACCGGACTTCCACACTTTGACCTCAAGCGAAGTGTTGGATGAGTTTGTGGCCATGAACATTTTGGACAAGACCGCCGACAATGCGGTGCTCCGTTCTCAACGGGAAAAGAAGCCTAACCTTGCATTTAAGGCCAAGCTCATCGTGGAAGAAGAAGAAGAGGAAGAAGAGGAGAGCAACCCCGAAGATACGAAGTATGCATATCATGAACATATGGCACTTGCTTCAAGGCAATTTTGGAGCAAGAAAAACTCGAGGCCCAACTTTAGCAAAAACAACTCGAGTGGCACAAGGGGCAAGCAACGCGTGAGGACTTGCTACAATTGTGGCAACGTGAGTCATTTCGTTGCGGAATGCCCGTATGAGAAGATGGAAGACAATGGTGGCAAACTCATCCGAAAGGACAAGGCCAAGTCGTTCCCGAACAAGAACAACTTCACCAAGAAGACTCCTCCCAAGGCCTTGGTTGTGCAAGAAGAGTACAATGAGGATGATGACGATGATGAAGATGATGAGTCGGTTGCCATGGCCTCCGTTGCCATTGCAACAACGTCATGAGTGTCTCTCTTCGACTCACCCAACGAGAGCATCACCGCCAAGTGCCTCATGGCTAAAGCCACCAACAAGGTAACCTCCAACATCAAAACTACCATCATTAATCATCCTTCCCCATCGGATAGCATTAATGAAGTTGAGGGAGCTAATGTGGAGGCTAACGAGTTTGAGGCCTTTATGGGCAAACTCAAGGGAAAATCCAAGAAGCACTTTGTTGCTCTCTTGGAACAACTTGGTGAGGCCAATGACATGATCGAGGCTCACGAAGACACCATCTCGAAGATGGAAGGGCATAGTCGTGACTATGCCGATGAGATTTCGGATCTTTCCAATGCTCTTGAGGAAGAGCGTGGTCTTCGTTTGGCTCTTGAGGAGTCACACAACGTTGATCATGCTAAGTTAGAGAAAGATTATGATCATGCCCTCGTTGTTTCTCGTGTGCTAAATTCCGAGAAGGCCAATCTCGGGGTTGATCTTTCTAGACTCAAAGAGGAGTTTGATATACTTGACAAGGCCCACAAGGCCTTGAAGGGTATTCACGCTAGTCTCAAGGAGTCTCATGATCAACTCCAAGTGAAGCTAACTAAGGAGAAAGCAACTTTTCCTCATATGGTTTTAATTGATAATGCAAATGCTACTAACCCGTGTTGTGAGCATATGCATCTTGTTGAGGAAAATGCTAAGTTGAAGGCGCAACTTGAGAGAGGTCTTGCAACTTGCATACAAGGCAAGAAGAACCTCAACGATCTCTTGATCAACCAAAAGGGAGGTGTGGCGAAGGAAGGGGTTGGGTACGTCCCCGACTCCAAGAACAAGAAGAAGAATGACAAGACCAAACGACCTCCTCCCCTCATGCAAACCTTTGTGAGGGCGGGAGAGAGTGTCCCCGAGGAGAAGAAGAAGAACAAAGTCAAGAAGGGCCATGTCACCTCTCCCAACAAAGCCGGCGATTTTAATCCTTCTTATGTGTTGTGCCGTGCTAGTAATGGGCATGTTTATGCCAAATTTGTTGGTTCTCTTCATGAGTACATTGAATGGTCTATTTGGGTTCCTAAGACCCTTGTTACTAACATCAAAGGACCCATTACAAAATGGGTACCTAAAACCAAGCATTGATCTATTGTAGGTGTTTGCTTCCGGTGGTGGATCATGGTTGCTCGATAGCAGAGCTACAAATCATATGACCGGAAGCAAGGACTTGGTGGTGGACGTGCACAAGGCTCCATCTATGCCCACCAATGTCGAGTGGGGTGACGCCTCATCTTCTAAGGTATTGGGACTTGGCAAGGTTTTCATCTCTCATGATCTCACGATTGAGAAGGTCATGCTTGTTGAGTCCCTTGCATACAATTTACTTTCCGTTCGTCAACTTGCAATCATGGGCTTTGCCACTTTCTTTGATATCGATACCGTGGCCCTCTTGTGGAGCAAGACTCTTAAAGTAGCCTTTGTTGGGCATGTCGAGAACGGTCTATATGTGATTAACTTCTCGGAGCGACCCACTAAGACCGCGACATGCCTAATGGCTAAAGTTGATGTGGGATGGCTTTGGCATCGCCGTTTAGCCCATGTCAATATGAGATCTTTGCAAAGTCTCCTAAAGGGGGACCATGTCCGTGGACTAACGAATGTTAGTTTTGCTAAAGATCGTGCTTGCAGTGCCTGTATCGAAGGAAAGCTACATGAGAAGGCTCACCCTCCCACAACTATCATTTATTCAAAGAGGCCTTTGGAGCTCCTTCACATGGATCTCTTTGGGCCTCCATCCTTTGATAGTCTTGGAGGTAGGAAGTATTGCTTGGTGATTGTGGATGACTACTCAAGGTACACGTGGGTGTATTTCTTTAAGAGGAAGAGCAAGACCCAACAAACCGTCATCGACTTTGCAAATGAAGCACAACGTCAACACAATGCAAAGATCTTGACAATAAGAAGTGACAACGGCACTGAGTTCAAGAACTACACCTTGGATGAATTTCTTAGTGATGAGGGAATCAAGCATCAATAATCCGCACCGTACACCCCTCAACAAAACGGTGTTGCGGAGAGGAAGAACCGGATGTTGATGGATGCGGCAAGGACCATGATGGCGGAGTTCAAGTCTCCGTACAACTTTTGGGCCGAAGCCATCAACACCGTGTGTCATGCATCCAATTGGCTCTACCTCCGCAAGGGCTTGAACAAGACTCCATATGAGATACTCACCGGTAACAAGCCCAACCTCAAGTACTTCCGGGTATTCGGGTGTAAGTGTTTCATTCTCAAGAAAGGTGTTCGGTTGTCTAAATTTGAGGCTAGAGCTTATGAGGGCATATTTGTTGGTTATGCTACAAACTCTCATGCTTACCGTGTCCTCAATAAATCCACGGGACTTATTGAGGAGACATGTAACGTGGAGTTTGATGAGAATAACGGCTCCCAAGTGGAGCAAAGTGGCACTTGTGATGTAGGTGATGAAATTCCTCCCCAAGCCATAAGAAGAATGGGTGTTGGTTTCATCCTACCCATTGAGGAACCCCTTGTGGCCGAAGGAGAAGGACAATGCTCCACTCAAGTGGAGCCATCACCAACCCAAGGCCCACACGCTTCCAAAGAACAAAGTGAAGGCCCTCAACCTCATGAACAAGACCAAGGGCTAGATCATACTCAAGACGGTGTGGACACACCAAGTGATGCCCAAGGTCAAGTTCTCTCCCCCGAGCAAGTTCAAGATCAAGAACAAGTTCATGACGGCGCTCAAGATGATCAAGTAACCGCTCCTCAACTCACCACCGAGGAGGAATTAGAGCGTCGTGCCGCCAAGGTTGCTTCCAAGCTCTCCACCAAGGATCATCTCATGACGAATGTGCTTGGAAGCTTAAGAAAGGGGGTAAGCACTCGTAGACAATTAGCAAATTATTGTGAGCATCACGCGTTTGTCTCTTGTGTGGAACCCCTCAAGGTCTATGAGGCGCTAGAAGATCTGGATTGGCTCAATGCCATGCACGAAGAACTCAACAACTTCGAGCGCAACAAAGTGTGGAGATTGGTGCCAAGGCCAACGGGGAACCGCAATGTCATTGGAACCAAGTGGATATTCAAGAACAAGCAAGATGCCCATGGGATTATCATTCGCAACAAGGCTCGTTTGGTAGCACAAGGCTACTCCCAAGTCGAGGGTATCGACTACGGTGAAACCTTTGCTCCCGTTGCTCGTCTTGAATCCATTCGCATGTTGATTGCATATGCTTCTCATCATAACTTTAAGTTACATCAAATGGATGTGAAGAGTGCGTTTCTTAATGGTCCCATTAATGAATTGGTGTACGTCAAGCAACCCCCCGGGTTCGAGGATCCCTACTTTCCCGATCATGTGTATCAACTCGATAAGGCACTCTATGGCCTTAAACAAGCCCCACGTGCGTGGTATGACCACCTTACCGAGTTGTTACAAGACCGTGGGTTTGAAGTTGGGATAATCGACCCCACTCTTTTTACTAAGAAGGTCAAAGGGGAGTTGTTTGTGTGCCAATTATATGTTGATGATATTATCTTTGGTTCTCCTAACAAAGCTTTCAATGAGGAATTTGCCGCTCTCATGACCTCAAAGTTCGAGATGTCCTCCATGGGGGAGTTGAAGTTCTTTCTAGGGTTCGAAGTGAAGCAAAGAAGAGAAGGAACCTTCATCAATCAATCCAAATACACTCAAGACATGCTGAAGAGATTCAAGCTAAGTGACGTCAAGCCGGCTTCCACTCCAATGCCCACCAAGTGCCAACTTGACTTAGATCCCAATGGTAAAGTGGTGGATCAAAAGGTATATCGTTCCATGATTGGATCCTTGCTTTACCTTTGTGCATCTAGACCGGACATCATGTTGAGTGTGGGAATTTGTGCATGGTTTCAAGCTGCACCTAAGGAAAGTCACTATGTGGCGGTCAAACGAATCTTTCGATATTTGGCTCATACCCCAAACTTTGGCTTATGGTACCCAAGAGGATCAAACTTCAAGCTTGTAGGGTACTCGGATTCTGATTGGGCGGGAGACAAAGTGGATAGGAAGTCCACTTCCGGAGGGTGCCAATTCCTTGGTTGCTCTTTGGTAAGTTGGTCTTCCAAAAAGCAAAGTTGTGTGTCTCTCTCGTCCACCGAAGCGGAGTATGTTGCGGCCGGTAGTTGTTGTGCACAACTCTTATGGATGAGGCAAACTTTAAAGGATTATGGTGTCACTTGTGACAAAGTGCCTCTTTGGTGTGACAATGAAAGTGCCATCAAGATCTCTCTCAA
>NC_053028.1:591738301-591919282 GCF_003073215.2 Triticum urartu | reverse complement strand
GAACTTGCTCGTGTGATCCTGTATTATGAAAACTTGTTCATATGTGCTATGCAACGCTTGTTTGAATTTAAAATATTACCTTCTGTTCGGCTGTTTATCAAATCTGAGAGATGGCTAGTCGTTGGCTTCTGGCCCCATGCCACAAGTGCTGGGGTGTTCGGGATAAACCTCAGCACTCTTGTTCCCATTTTTGGGTCCTTCGAGGGAGGTGCACAGCACAACGAACAAGGCAATCGGACTCTCATGCTTTATCAGTCTCACTTAGCCATAGAATTCTATAATTTTAAATTTTGGCGAAGCCCCTAGTATTCAGAAGGCTGAATTCAGGGCGCTATACACGCCTTAAGCCGAACAAAGCCGAGTCCTCGCTCTAAGCGGCATAAGTCTTTAGGGACCCGAAACCTCTCAAACAGCGACCAGGCTCTCGCCTTATCATGACAGTCAGTTTTAGCTTTCTCTACTGAGGTGCTTAGCCTAGCTGAACCGGGGCACAATCGCAGTAGTTCTCCCAGTGCTACCTTAGCGGAACGTAAGGTACCAAAACATGGGAGCCGGGCAAACCCAACTATTGACCCAAGACATGATTCGGAGCTGATGCATATAATGCTATAAGTTCGGGGTGCCGAACTGTCAAAGTGTTCGGACTTCTCATGCCATATTATGGGGTATGCTTAAGCCCCTGGCGTATTGGCCGTACCAGAGTGTACGGGTGCTGAATGTCATGAATGAACATATATATAAAATAAGAAAAATAGAGAATGCGATAATAGTCTAGCGCTATGCATTGTTTATTCAAAAAGGTGCGTTAAAGCAGAATGATACAAGTAGTGCGATAAGCAAGAAGTAGGACTATTTGACATGTCCCCTCCAAGGGCAAGCTGAGGAATGGTATGTAAAGCAGGTATTTCACTCGTTGTCAGAGACCACCTGGGAGTTCCGTGGTGCGATGTAGCTTTCTACCTCCTTGGTTGTTGCATCGTGTGTCCGGCAACCGTACTGCCGGACGGGGTTTCCAGAGATTAAAGTCCTGAAAGAGAGAGAAAAAATAAGGCAGGAAGCCCCTAGTGCGGTTGAGCCGGGTCTTGGGGCGTGCCGTAGTCATGCCCCCCTTCCCACCTGTGCCCATGGTATTTTCAATGCGTAATTGTGTACACGGGGCACGGATTTTGCCGTTTGGCTGGGACTAGGGTGGGGGCCGCATTGCTATGCGAGCTCAGAATGTGCCAGGAGGTCTTGCTGCCGATTACTCCGGGCGCGCTTGAAGGAGTCCGGGTCTTTAATCGCCGAACTGTGTGATTGCCTTAAGAGGCTGCTTTGTGCTTCTACTGCGAGGGCCGCAGTGTGCTCCTCTGTGCGGAGAGAGCGCTCTGTGTTTCCATTGACTGTGATGACCCCCCGAGGTCCTAGCATCTTGAGCTTGAGGTACGCATAATGCGGTACCGCATTGAAACTGGCAAATGCGGTTCTCCTGAGCAATGCATGATAGCCACTTCGGAACAGGACTATATCAAAGATTAACTCCTCGCGTCGGAAGTTATCCGGGGATCCGAAGACCACTTACAGCGTGACTGAGCCCCGTGCAATGGGCCTCTACACCTGGTATGACGCCTTTAAAGGTTGTTTTTGTGGGTTTGATCCTTGAGGGGTCTATGCCCATTTTACGCACCGTGTCCTGATAAAGCAGGTTCAGGCTACTGCCACCGTCCACAAGGACTCGAGTGAGGTGAAATCTGTCGATGATTGGGTCTAAGACCAGTCCGGCGAATCCGCCATGACAGATACTAGTGGGGTGGTCCCTGCGATCAAAGGTGATCGGACAGGAGGACCATAGGTTGAACTTTGGGGCGACTGGCTCCAATGCATATATGTCCCTTAGCGCACGCTTCCGCTCCCTCTTAGGGATGTGGGTTGCATATATCATGTTCACCATCCGCACTTGTGGGGGGGAACCTTTTTTGTCCTCCGGTGTTCGGCTGCCGGGGCTCCTCCTCGTCATCGCTATGTGACCCCTTATCTTTGTTTTCGGCATTTAACTTGTCGGGCTACTTGAACACCCAACAATCCCTGTTGGTGTGGTTGGCTGGCTTGTCGGGGGTACCGTGTATTTGACACAAGTGATCGAGTATACGGTCCAAACTGGACGGGCCTGGAGTGCTTCTTTTGAATGGCTTTTTCCGCTGACCGGGTTTAGAGCCTCTAAATCCGGCATTGACTGCCGTATCCTCGGTATTGTCGCTGTTAATGCGGGCTTATGTTGGTTGCGACATGACCTGCCATTGCCGTCCTTGGTATCCGAAGTACCATGGTTCTTTGGTATGTTATTGCTTCGAGCCAGCCAGCTGTCTTCTCCCGCGCAAAAGCGGGTCATGAGTGTCGTGAGGGCTGCCATAGATTTCGGCTTTTCCTGGCCAAGGTGCCGGGCGAGCCACTCGTCGCGGATGTTGTGCTTAAAAGATGCTAGGGCCTCTGCATCTGGACAGTCGACGATTTGATTTTTCTTTGTTAGGAAACGTGTCCAGCATTGCCTGGCCGATTCCTCTGGCTGCTGAATTATGTGGCTGAAGTCATCGGCATCTGGTGGTCACACATAAGTGCCCTGGAAGTTCTCAAGGAATGCGGGTTCCAGATCTTCCCAACAGCCAATGGATTCTGCTGGCAGGCTGTTGAGCCAATGCCGAGCTGGTCCTTTGAGCTTGAGTGGGAGGTATTTGATGGCGTGTAGATCATCACCGCGGGCCATGTGGATGTGCAGGAGGAAGTCCTCGATCCATACCGCAGGATCTGTTGTGCCATCGTATGATTCTATATTTACGGGTTTGAAACCCTCTGGGATTTGATGATCCATTACTTCGTCTGTGAAGCATAGGGGGTGTGCGACGCCTCTGTACTGGGCTATATCGTGACGTAGCTCAAATGAGTCTTGTCCGCTGTGTTCGGCCAGGCCGAACTTACTTTTACTGTATCCAGCGTGACGGTGATCGTCCCGTATAGTGGCGCGCCCTCGCGATCCGTAGATCGATCTTGCGTGTTTTGCTTTGTCCTCCAATACGTCTCACAGGTCTGGCGTATTTCCCCATCCCTTGACATTTTTATTTGAGTGGCGTCGGGGTGTGGGCTGAAGTTTTGGCTGGAGTGACTCTTTGTCGCGGCCACAAGGTGGCCGATCAACCGCGTCATATGCTGGAGATGTAGGTTTTGGTGCTTCCTCCTCTAGTCGGGGTAGCAACCTGCCCTTTGGGTAACTCTTGGAGGGGCGTTCGAGTTTATATTCCTCGGCCGCAAGGACTTCAGTCTATCTATCAGCTAGCAAATCTTGACAAGCTTGAAGCTGCTGTTGCTTTTTCTTAATGCTATTTACCGTGGCTATAAGCTGGCGCTTGAAGCGCTCTTGTTCGACGGGATCCTCAGGCACGACGAATTCATCATCGTCGAGGCTTGCCTCGTCTTGGGAGGAAGGCATGTAATTATCATCCTCCGCTTCTCCATCTGCTGCTCTCTCAGGAGGGCTCGCTTCTCCATCCTCCTGCCCTAAATCTTGCTGGAGGGGATTGTTGTCTTCTTCGGCACTGTATGGAGTGCTATTATCTTCTGTGCCGGTGTTACCACTTTTGCTTTGGCGAGACTTAGAGCGGCGCCGCTGACGTTGGCGCTTGGGTTGCTTCTTGGAGGGGTCATCCTCCGCTGTCCCGTTGCCATTGCCTTCTTTGGGTGTATCCACCATATATATGTCATATGACGAGGTGGCTGTCCAGTGCCCTGTGGGCAGTGGTTCCTCTTCGTCTCCCGCATCATCGTCCATACCGTAGATGTCCTCGGAGTTGAAGTCGAGCATGTCGGTTAAGCCTTCGACAATGGATACTAAGTGGGTGGTTGGTGGGCGGCGAATTTCTTCGTCATCCACATCCCAATCCTGCCGGACATAGTTCATCCAGGACTCTCCTGACACGGAGAGAGACCTTAATGAGTTCAGTATGTCGCCGAAGGGCGAGTGCTGAAAAATATCCGCGGAGGTAAACTCCATGATCGGTGCCCAATCGGATTCGATAGGCACGGGCGCAGGCGGTTTGGAGTCCGTGGCCGGGGAGGGATCCGGTGGTTCGGTGTCACGGCTCCCGTGAAGGGTAAGGTCGATACTCGGCTCGATCGCCGATGAGAGTGCGGCCTCCGTGGCGGGGTCTATCCACCCGTCCATGGATGGTGCAACTGGCTCCGAATTGAGGGTCGAAGCAGTTCCCGGCGTGATCTCCTGGACACTGTCCGATGGCAGAGCTAAATCATGCTCATCGTGACCATGTGGCGCACTAAGCAGGGGCTCAAATCCGTCAAAGATCAAGTCTCCACGGATATCGGCCATGTAGTTTAAGCTTCCAAACCTGACCTGGTGGCCAGGGGCGTAACTCTCGGTCTCCTCCAGATGGCCAAGCGAGTTGGCCCACAGTACGAAGCCGTCGAATACAAAGATCTGTCTGGGGAGAAAAGTCTCACCCAGGACTGCATCGCTATCGATGATCGAAGGAGCCATCAAGCCTAACGGCGAAGACACAGAGGAACTCTCAATGAAAGCATCAATGTCGGTGTCAAAACCGGCGGATCTCGGGTAGGGGGTCCCGAACTATGCGTCTAACGCGGATGGTAACAGGAGGCAGGGGACACGATGTTTTACCCAGATTCGGGCCCTCTTGATGGAGGTAAAACCCTATGTCCTGCTTGATTATACTTGATAATATGGGTATTATAAGAGTTGATCTACCACGAGATCGGAGAGGCTAAACCCTAGAAGCTAGCCTATGGTATGATTGTATGTTGTCCTACAGACTAAAACCCTCCGGTTTATATAGACACCGAAGGGGCTAGGGTTACACAAGGTCGGTTACAAAGGAGGAGATATACATATCTGTATTGCCTAGCATGCCTTCCACGCCAAGTAGAGTCCCATCCGGACACGGGACGAAGTCTTCAATCTTGTATCTTCATAGTCCAACAATCCGGCCAAAGGATATAGTCCGGCTATCCGGAGACCCCCTAATCCAGGACTCCCTCACCCACCAAGTCCAAGCCGTACGCAAGCAAGTGCCCCGTTGGGGCCCACAGGTTTGTCAACCTTAGTCGATAAACAAAATAAATTTCCAACGATGATTGCCATCGGGGTGCTTTTTTTCAGGGGTATCGGGGATCTTTCTTTTTTGTTGTTGTTGTTGTTGCGAGAAAGGGATATTAGGGATCCAGCTGGTATCATTTTTTTCCAGAGGGCGAACAAGTATCAACTAGGCCTAGGTTTTGTTTTTGACATGCGTAGCCCACAACATATAGAGACAGTGGTTTCAACTTATTTTTTGAGGTCCATACAGGCCTATAGGCCTCCCTGCGTAGGTTTTACTTTTCCTTAAGATCGGCAGCCCAATGTATTTTTTTAATAAAATACAGATCTCTGTTCTATTTATCTACAAATAAGAATAATAATGATGTGTCCAATTTATGTTTCCCTTCTAACCACATTATATATATTTATATTATTACTATTATCATGTATTTTGTATAGACTTATATATACATTATAAAAACATCCCACGTGTTATTAACTTATAAAATAAATGTTTAACCGAAGTTGGCAAGGAAAATCCTGGTTGTTTTTGACTCGTAGGCAAGGAAAATCCTGGTGAATGCGTACAAAAGCTTGCGAAGATTTTAAGGACCAATGTAATAATAACGCGCTCATTTTTGTTTTGAGCAATAACTTGCTAATTTGTTAATTATATATATATATATATAATGTGTCGCCGCGGTTAATTTTTTGAAATTAATTGCTCCTTCTAACCTAACATTATATATAGAACGAGCCCCACTAATTCGTGTATTTCAGGAAAGTGCAAATGGGCTGGGATTTCTTAGAAAATATTAAATGGGCAGCAATGACACAATATTATTTATTCACCCAGCCCAGGAAATGGACAGTAAGTTCTAGAAAACATGGGTTAAATATATGCCACATTTTTGCAAGCTGACATGTGGGCCAATAGGTCGAAGCATACGCAAGGTGTTGTCAACTTGGTTAACAAATGATTATGACATCCACAACCATTGGATTTATATCCAACGTTCGGCATGCACCTTCAATCTCTCATCTTCTTCCTCCAGCATCACCGGGACTGCCTGCTCTAGCCTCCGGCAGCAAGAAGTTCTGCTTAGCACACATCGCTGCGAAGCGCTACCCCACCGCCGGCCAGGCTATCCTCCACCCCTCCACCCCTTCTATTATTCTCCATCGACTACAGCCCCACGCCGCACCAGAAGCAGCTATAACCCTTGTACTCCTCTCAATACGCGACTCCACTGCCAAGTCTTCCCATCTCCGGTTCGTTCCCGTCCGGGGCCTCACCGTCGTCCACTGCCTCGCTGCGCTCGGCGCGGCATGGTCAACAAACGAGAGTCATCACAAGAGGACTGTACATGAAGAGCCTGATGGCTGGGACCCACGACATCTGTGCTCGCACGCAAGGAAAGTTGCTCCTTATTAAGCTAAAAAAATGTTTCCCCCCTGACTGCTGGGACCCATTGGCTGTATCTTCATACGGAAGGAAGTGCCTCCTTGTCATGCGAAAAAAATTATTCCTCCCGATGACAGCTGGGACCCGACAGATTTGGTGGCTGACTTGTTGGCCTACTAAGCGGACGTGTACACGGGGCTTTCTCAACTTAATCAATAAATGATTCTAGCAGCTGGACCATTGGATGTTAATCCAACAACCATGCTCCTTCTTCAACCTCTGTTCTTGCTCCTGTCTCCCGTGGGCGGCTGTGCTGTCGTGCACCCAAACCAGTCAAGTTTCCCACTCCTCTCCATCTGCAACTCCACTGCCGTGTGTTCCCCAACTCTGGGTCATTCAGTCTGGGGCCTCGCTATCTTCCACCGGCATTGGTGCGCCCGGCAAGGTGTGGTCAACGTGGTCAACAAACGAGAGTCATCGGAAGATGACTGTATGTGAGAGGCTGACGGTGGGGACGCACCACGCCCATGGACGCATGCATGCAACTGCATCCTTTTTACCCTGAAAAATAATGTTTTTCTCCCCCTGACTACTGGGACCCACGAGCTACATCGTCACACGCAAGGAAGTGCGTCCTTATTATGGGAAAAAAGGATTCCCCCTAACAGCTAAGACCCAGCAGCTATATCTTTGCATGCAAGGAAGTGCGTCCTTATCCTCCCTAACAGCTGGGACCCACCCAGTCATAGCGTACGTACCGTTGTCTGTCTTGTTGCGAACGTGTACATACATACTAGTCGATCGGTCGCTCTGCCATGATGAACCGTGGCCGAGTAAGTAGTGGCACATGTCATAGTATAGCCCCCCATGTAGCAGTTCAGGATGTCCTGTCTAAATAGTGTACATGTACATATAGCCACACGCCAAAAAATACGGCCACATACGTACGTACGGGCGGGGTCTCGAATGCTTACTTGCGCATACGTACAACCAGGGCTCGTGTACATGGAGAGGCAGTTAGGGCATCATGTTCATCGGCAGCCAACCGGCTGGATCGGAACGGAGAAATTGCGTCGTTGTGTTCATCGGGAGGTAACGGAATGCCTTGTGTTCATTGGGATCCAACCGGCTTGGACGAAACTGCCAATCAAAACGAGGCCTGGCATACCGCAGAACGGAGGAAACGGCCTTGTGTTCGATTGGCTACGGTCAAAACGGATCCTATTCATCGGGAGGGGTCTGGCGTACCACAAAACGGAGGAAACAGACTTCTCTTGGACCTCCCACGGTCGGAACGGGGTCCTATTTATCAGGAGGGGTGTGGTGTACCGAAAAATGGAGGAAACAGACTTGTGTTGGAGCGCTGCGGTCGAAACCATCGACCTCCTCCAGCCTCCACGGGCTACTGTTCATCTGCACCATCGACCTCCTCCAGCCTCCACGGGCTACTGTTCATCCAGCGTCGACCTCCTCCAGCCTCCACCTGCGACTTTTCATCCACGGTGTCTACCCTCCTGCCTCCATCAGCCATTGTTCATCCATGGGCTCCTGTTCATCTAGCCTCCGCCGCTCCTCCACCGGCTACTGTTCAACCAGCCCTCTTCACGGGGTCCTGTTCAACCACCCCTCCATGGCCTACTGTTTATCCAGCCCTCCACCGGCTACTGTTCAACCAGCCCTCTTCACGGGGTCCTGTTCAACCACCCCTCCATGGCCTACTGTTTATCCAGCCCTCCACCGGCTACTGTTCAACCAGCCCTCTTCACGGGGTCCTGTTCAACCACCCCTCCATGGCCTACTGTTTATCCAGCCCTCCACCGGCTACTGTTCAACCAGCCCTCTTCACGGGGTCCTGTTCAACCACCCCTCCATGGCCTACTGTTTATCCAGCCCTCCACCGGCTACTGTTCAACCAGCCCTCTTCACGGGGTCCTGTTCAACCACCCCTCCATGGCCTACTGTTTATCCAGCCCTCCACCGGCTACTGTTCAACCAGCCCTCTTCACGGGGTCCTGTTCAACCACCCCTCCATGGCCTACTGTTTATCCAGCCCTCCACCGGCTACTGTTCAACCAGCCTTCCACGGGGTCATCCTTTTCATCCAGCCCTCCATGGGGTCCTGTTCATCCACCCCCAAACGCCTCGATCAATCGGGGTCCTGTTCATCTAGCGGCAACGACCTCTACTACCATGGGGTCCTGTTCATCTAACCCCCACCGAGAATTGTTCATCCAACCCTCCAACCATGCTCATTATTCATCAAGAGGTAGCAGGTTCAATCGGCTTTAGTTAGCAGCAGTAGCGAAGGAATCACTCGGTCGGGTTCAGTTAACAGCTAGATCGATCGATCGCTCGGGTTCAGTAATGTGTAGCCTGCAGTGCAATCGCTCAGGTTCAGTAAGCGAACACCTCACTCGGGTTCAGTTAGAGCCCAACGCCTCGCACCCACGTGCATACGTGTACGAGAGAAACGCACATCGCTCAGCCCCCGACCACCCACCGTAACCGGGAACTCCCCGATATTTTCCTCGCCCTCGCTTCTACCACGGTATGTTCCGTCATGGACGGCCCAAAGAATGTCATGCAGCTGCGTCTCCGACCCACCCAGGACGAAAAGCCCATTTTCTGTCATGATTTTTTATCATAGAAGTAGGAGCCCACCACATCTATGATGATACCGGGTTTTGTCACAATTATTTTCATAGAAGGGTCATAAGCATGACAGAAAAAAATTTGTTCACCCCAAAATGTCACATATGTTTCTTTTTTTGTAGTGCATGGGTGTTAGGATCATTATAATGTATTCTAGAATATTGACTCTAGTGAAAGTGGGATACTGAAGGAAATATGCCCTAGAGGCAATAATAAAGTTGTTATTTGTATTTCCTTATATCATGATAAATGTTTATTATTCATGCTAGAATTGTATTAACCAGAAACTTGATACATGTGTGAATACATAGACAAAACAATATGTGTCTCTAGTATGCCTCTACTGGACTAGCTCGTTAATGAAAGATGGTTAAGTTTCCTAACAATAGACATGTTTTGTCATTTGATGAACGGGATCACATCATTACGAGAATGATGTGATGGACAAGACCCATCCCTTAGCTTAGCATAATGATCGTTAAGTTTTATTGCTATTGCTTTCTTCATGACTTATACATATTCCTTTGACTATGAGATTATGCAACTCTCGAATACAAGAGGAATACCTTGTGTGCTACCAAACGTCACAACGTAACTGGGTGATTATAAAGATGATCTACAAGTATCTCCGAATGTGTTTATTGGATTGGCATGGATCGAGATTACGATTTGTCACTCCGAGTATCGGAGAGGTATCACTACATCCTCTCCGTGATGCACATCATGATAAGCCTTGCAAGCAATGTAACTAATGAGTTTGTTACGGGATGATGCATTAGGAATGAGTAAAGAGACTTGCTGGTAACGAGATTGAAATAGGTATGAAGATACCGATGATCGAATCTCGGGCAAGTAACATACCGATGACAAATGGAATGACGTATGTTTTCAGTGCCGTTTGACCGATAAACATCTTCGTAGGATATGTAGGAACCAATATGAGCATCCAGGTTTCGTTGTTGGTTATTGATCGGAGATGTGTCTCGGTCATGTCTACATAGTTCTTGAACCCGTAGGGTCCGCACACTTAACGTTCGATGATGATTTGTATTATGAGTTATGTGTTTTGGTGACCGAGGATTGTTCGGAGTCTTGGATGAGATCATGAACATGAGGAGGAGTTTCTAAATGGTCGACAGGTAAAGAGTGATATATTGGACGATAGTATTCAGACACTAGAATGGTTCCGGAGTGTTTCGGGTATTTATCAGAGTACCGGGAGGTTATCGGAAGCCCCCGGGGCTGGAACACCAGCCCACAAGGGGCTGGCCCGCGCCCACATGGAAGGCGTCCGAATTGGAGTGGGGAAGGGGGCGGCGCCCACTTTCCTTCTCATTCTCCTTCCCCGCTTTCCCTCTCCGGTAAAAGGAAGGGGGGTCTGAATTGGACTTGGAGTCCTAGTAGGACTCCCCCCACTTGGGGGCGCGCCTAGGTCGGCCTCCTCCCTTCTCCTCCTTTCCATACAGGGGCAGGGGCCACCTCTAAGGCACATCAATTGTTCTTACAGTGTGGGGTGCCCCCCTCCACCGTTTACTCCTTCGGTTATATTGGCGTAGTGGTTTGGCGAAGCCATCCGCGGATCACTTCACAATCACCGTCACCATGCCGTCGTGCTGCCAAAACTCTCCCTCAACACATTGCTGGATCGAGAGTTCGAGGGATTTCACTAAGCTGAACGTGTGTGGAACTCAAAGGTGCCATACGTTCGGTAGTTGATCGGTTGAATCGAGAAGACGTTCGACTACATCAACCGTGTTAAACTAACACTTCCGCTTTCGTTCTACAAGGGTATGTGGACACACTCTCCCCCTCTCGGTTCTATGCATCTCCTAGATAGATCTTGCCTGATCGTAGGAAAATTTGAAATTGCATGCTATGTTCCCTAATAGTTACTCCCGCCTGGTAAAATTTCAGTTGCCGCAGTATTTCCTTAAACACCTCCCTCCCCCCTCCACACACACCACACACTCCCGAAAACCTCTGCTCACACAGAAACACACCACCACTCCCTCGTTCAAAACCATTCGTAGGTCACCGCCATCTCCGCCGTCCCCACCTCCATCCTCAAACTCTGCCCGTGTGCTAGGGAGCTCGAGCAGCCAGTGCCCAAAGAGAGGTTTATCGCGGCATCTTCGCCCGACGCCGGCAAGGTGGCTGCCGAGGTGTCCCCATCGGCCTCCACGGGTTCTTTGTCGATCCGCCGTCACCGGTCGCCCGATCCGCCCGCCACCGCGCCCCTATGCCGGTTCGAGGTCTTCCCCATCCTCCCTCGGGCCTGGCCACCGACGTGGTGCTACCTCGGGGTCCGGCAGTGGCGATGGGGGACGTGGGTCGCTGAGATTACATATCCGGAGACCCTCACCCGCCGGTGTCTCAGTAGCTTCCACACGGCCAAGCTCGCGGCAATGGAGTATGGGCGCTGGTAGGTCCGTTACCATGGCATGGCGGCTAGGCTGAATTTCCCCTTCAGCACACATCTGGTCGACCTCGTTCCTCCGGAGCCAGGGTAGGTGAGCTCGGCTATGGCGCGGGAGAATTGCGAGGCATGGGAGCGCCTCGAGGCCAAGGCCGAAGACGAGGCCTACATGCAAGAGCTCCACCGGCAGCACCCGGAGCTCGTGGAGGAGGAGCGGGTGATCTTTGCCGTCACGGAGGGTGGCGAGGTTATCGTGCTCTCCTCCAACGATGAGGTCGAAGGCGGCGAGGACGGCGGCACGGAGGGCATCAAGGTGGGCAGCGATCACGAGGAGATCAATGTCGACTAGTGGAGGAGTGTCTTCCCCAAAGACCCCAACGAGGGCACCGGCCAAGACCAAGCTCGCGGCAAACTGTACCTGACGAGGAAGGATTGGCTCGACCTCCACTTCGACAGAAAGTAGATTAGCTTAGTTTTAATTTATGTTTTATGTTCGGTTATGCAAAACTATCTATGTTTATGTTTGAATGCATGCTACTTTTAGTTCAACCTGCTTTGAACTTGATCAAATTGAAGTTTACAACCATAAGTCTAGGGGATCGACTAGAAACGACCAAAAATTGCTGGAGTATATATACATATCCACTAAGGGATTAGTCCGTTAACTTTTAAAGGGTCGGCTAGAGATGGACTTATGCCTTGTTTATTTTAGTTCTTCACAATGTGATGCTCTATATTTCCAACTATTTGCCATGTAGTTAAATTTCATCAATAATAGTTTCAACAATACCACTGTGAATTACGGTATTTGGTTGTTTTTAAGGATGTCGCAGTTAACATGCCTTTTCATTTTTTTACCAATAACTAATGTACTTTAGACCTGCACAATGCCAGTTTGAATGACTATTTGCTTGTTTTTAAATGTTATGCCTGATGCAGTTAACACACCTTTCCACTTCTTGTTTTGCTTAACTAGCATGTTTAAACCTGCACACTAAAGCTATCTTCGTAGATTATGTTGTCTACCATGGATATATTTCGTTGATGTTTAGCCTGTTGTGCTTAACATGCATTCATATGTACTCATACATGACAATATTGACAACAATGTTGTTTCCCATCGAGGTTAGTTTCATCGCCTTGCTTATATGTACTGACTATTCAGGATATCGGTAGCTGGTACCATATAGCCTGGGGGCTGATAAGGGATTACTCGTCAAATTGGACAATTCACAGAATATATCTGTAACCCATCTATCAGTAGGTTAACTGTGGCCATATTTAATATATTGGAGGCTACATAGCGACATGCATTGTACTGGATGACTAAATATGCAATCCCACACTACATAGCAACAAGGAAGAGAGTTACCTTAATGCTCTGATGATGTCTAGATACTCATGTAATAAATTATTATATAATGGGATGCAGTGAGTGTTGTACTACATCATTTTGCAATTGTTTTTTAGCTTCTAATATTAACTTTGTGCTTTTAGGTATGTATGTCATTGCCAAAGATCCACACTTCGACTCTTTCTGCATATGGGACAATGAGATATTCATGAACCAGCATCAACTGAGGAAACTGATAAAGATCGTTACTAAAATGGGTCAAAAGATGTCAATCAAACTATTTGTTTACACTTTATGCAAGACAACAGTGAACTGCAGTATGGTAAGTAAGAACTTTTGTAGCCTTCTTTTTACGGCCTGTAATGAGTTGTGTTAGATGACAATGTCTGAATCTTTTTTCCTTTGCACTGGATCCTGAAGCAGTTTACTCAAGACTACCTCTCAAACTACATGATTGGCGGCCGACCATCACAAGGAGTTGGACTAGAGTCGTGCGTGCCTTCTGCATCCAGGAGAGCACAATAGGGCATTCCGCTTCACCTTGTTAAGAAACAGGAATGTATGTCGCCTATTTCTTTACCATATGTAATAGTGCAAGTATAGAACCCTGGTTCACCATTCTTTATTTGGTGCTTATGTAATTATTGAACATATGTACCAGCGAATTGAATAATGCATTTGTGGCTTGAACCTGATGGATTTGAATAAAGCTATAGCCTACTTTCAAGTTCAAATTTACTACAATTTTAAATAGCGGCAATTAAATTAGGGTGATGTTAGGGTATGCAGGTCAATATGGCGCACACGGTCTATAAATCACAACATGTGCGATATACATCATAATCCGACACGGTTCATGGAGGGTGTTGGGGATATTCCCCGCGACTAAGACCCTGCTCATAAGGATAAGACGCCCTAAGGCTTAAGTGATCTCTGGGTTTAAGTCGTCTTGATGTTAAGTCATATCAGATCCTGACCTGGCTGGTGAGACCGGGTGGACAGTTATGACCCGGCGGATAGTTATGACCCGACAGACAGATTGTGACGTGGCAGATGCAAGGAGTCATGGAGATGAGTCTCAGATATGAGACACTTGGGGTTTAAAAGCCCAAGACGTTAAGAAGCCCACAGAGAGAATTCCAAGACGTTAAGAAGCCCACGGTGAGAAGTTAGCATAGTTTAAGTCTTAATCTGACTTGGAATCTACATGTAACCCGCCCCTTCAACTTATATAAGGAGGGGCGGGGCGTCCCAAGAGAAAAAAAATTTTTCTAGATGTCTCGATAGATAGGTCTCAAGAGACATGTGACAGCCTAGTTTTTGCCCGCTTTTATTTTCTGGATTTTAATGCCATTTGATTTGATTTTGAGTTTTTGAATGTACACACTTGGACTTAAACACTTAGGCATGACCTTGATTTCCACCCTAGTGACCCATCCCTCTCAAACTCATCACTCTTTCTCAGAAAAATCTCAAAATGACCCATCCCTCTCAAACTCATCATTCTTTCATAAAAGGGAAATATTCATTTCCCTCTCTGAAATTCAATTTGGCAACATATGCTCCAAAGCAACCCTCATTTTTCTTGCCCACAAAAATCTGAGAAAATTCCCAAATATTCTTTGAACCTTGGCACACCTCCCCGAGCAAAAATATTGCATAGATTTTTGGAATATTTTTGCTAAGGAAAATCATTTCTGTTCTGGTTAGAAAATGTAGTTTCTACAGGAAGTGCATTTTTCCTTGATCCAATGGAGCTGAAATTCTTAGAGCTTCATTACGCTCCTAAGAAACTATTAACCACCAAAAATCATCCCTAAAATCTTTCTAGATCTCTCTCAGTTAACCTCACAAGTTTCCGTCCAGAAACTTTCCAGGAAGAAACCCACTCGCACAGCTCTGCTGTGACCAACTCAAACACATGGAGCGACACCAACCATAAAGGACTACATGCCAGACTTGAATTCAATGCATGGCGTGGCTCTATGCCAACGTTCAAGCGGTGACCATGCTTGTGCACCGTGCCAGCCTACGTGTCGATGTGCTTTGGATGCCGCTGACACTCCTGTTTCGTGTGTGCTTTCTTTCCAGCTCGTCGTGCCTTGCAAAGCTGCGCCACAATCATCGTAATGATGCCCTTAACTCCGCCCTGATGCTCACCAACGCCGGAGCTCGCTGTAGTGAGCACGGGCACGACGGGGCCAAGCGTCCAGTGCGCCTGTGCCCATGCCCTCGTCGCCACCCGCCTCCTGTGCTCGTCCTCGCCTGCCCAAAGTGGCTGCGTGAACCATGGATGCTTCTCCCCCCACTGACGCCGTTCATCATCGGGCGCCGTCTCCAGAGAACTCCGACGGAGCCCCGAGCCCGCTCCTCCATCGCCTATAAATAGAGCCACTCCCCAGCCTCTCTGAGCATTGTCGCGCACTCCCCCACTTTCCATGACCACGTTGATAGCCGCAGCCCGGCCGGGTAGGCCTCTGGACGCCGTTCCTGATCGGGGTTCATCAACGATCCCCTCCACTGCTCCCCACCTCTCTAGAGCCACTCGAGCTCAACCAGCTTCCCCGGCATGTCCCTGGTGAACCTCTGGTACACACTGGTGCGGTTGGAGCCCCTGGAGTCGCCGCATCACGCCATCTTCTTCCTCTTCAGTGAACCACGACCGCAGCCATCACTGGAGAAGAAGATTCCGAGCCCTTCCGTCCATCCCTAGCCACATTTCGGGTACGTACGAACTCCTTGAGGTCTTGCACATCCATTCCCCCCATCCACGGCGCGCAGCCCACCTCTTCTCGCAGAGAAACATCGGCGCATCGCCGCCTCTTCTCTGTTTCTCTCTCCCTCTCTCTAAACCTGACAGTGGGGGCCCACTATCAGCCTCAGGGCTGCGCCCGAAGCGGTATAAGTGAAGGCGCCCCGCTGAAATATGCCTTTGACGTCACCCCCCTTGGATTTTCTTTTTATTTTGAATTTAATTCAAATCTTTACCATAAACTTCGACCAACCACAACTTTTAAACCATAAGTCCAAATGAATTGATTCTTTTTAGATTGTGTTTGTTTTGAAAAGTTCTAGCAGCACACCAAAATGGAGATTTTTCTGTGCTGTCTAGAATTTCTGGTGATTTTCGGAATGATTCTTGATATTTTCTTTTTCTTTTTTTTAAATATTTTCCGAAGAAGCTTGTCTTGAAGATAACCAGAAGGAGTGTGAATCTCCTCTGCACTAAGGAAAGCCACACCAACATTTGCATGGTGTCATTTCAATATTTATGATTTTTCCAACTTGAATATGAGTTATTTCATGCATTTAATTATTTAAATGAATATTGCTTATGCTAGCTACTTTTATATGGTTGAAATGTTTAGTTTACAGTAGGGTTAGAATATCTAAGCTAGTATGAGTTAGTAGAAGTAATTCTGATTGTGTGTTTGTGATATGGTTATGACATGAGTAGTATCGGTATTTTTTTCATATGCAAGAAATTAATTTTAATGAGCTAGTGTCATGACTAAAAATGATGAGTGTTAAGAACAAGTGAAGTAGAATCGGTAAGGTTAGGTGATGACTAGTGCTAGTAGAAAAACTTGATGACGTTGATCCGTTTACTCTTAGTGTTATGTGATGCATGTCGGATGGTTGCATATTCCAGGCATATTGTGACTCAAGTTATTTTTATTTCAAGTTAAAACTGATGTTAATTCAACTTGAACACAAGGTCGATGGATTCATGGTGCCTCTGAATCGTGTTTTTCCCGGTGCAACCACATTTGCCTCTATGGGAAGGCATTTATTCGGTCCGTTGTCATGCCTCTGGTCGGTACCTCCAACGAGGGAAGGTTATGGGCGTGCGGTACCCTAGCCTGGTAAGCAGACATAACCTTGTGTGCCCATTTGTTGTTGTGGTACCTTGTCCCCGTTTGGGACCGTGTATGTTTTGCCACGACGGTGGCTGTTGATGCCTTTGGTAGGAACGTGGCCACCCATGAATTAGCCCAATGGGGAGTTAGTCGTAGTGGCGGGGAGAGTGTCACGGCAATGGTAGTGTTTTGTCGGAATGTCGTTGGTCCACCGGAATGGGAGTGCGAGGCCATGGATTCCATGATGTGGATATAGTGTGCTAACCTCTGTAGAGTGTTATTTAATCTATCGATAGCCGCATCCTCGGTTACGGACATAACTCGTGAGTAGGTCACACCATGGATCAACATTTATAGTTAATCATGCACACTAATATATATACTTGGCACTGGTTGAGAGATGATGGATGATAGATAATGATGACTGTGGGAACCAAAGTGTTGATTTTGTTTGTGATCTAGGAAAGATCACCGTTTGGTTATGAGATAACCTGTTCGGTAAGAAAGTCTGAGGGACTTGGTGCACAAGTTGTTTTCACTGCATCAGTAGAGTGCCTTTGAATTGTGTTTAATTTGATTAAATATCATGATATTGTTTGCCATTATGTTTATGCTTGTTGTGAGCTTGCAAGTACATTCAACATACTAACCTGGCGTGTCATGCCGGATACTATCGCCATTTCATCGAAGGTTTCTTTAAGATTGCCAAGCCAATGACAGAGCTCCTCAGGAAAGATAAGAAATTTCAATGGACTAAGAACTGTGAGAAAAGTTTCAATGAGTTGATGACCAGACTGACAACAGCACCTGTGTTGACCTTTCCAGACATCTACCGCAGCTTTGATGTGTACTGTGACGCATCCAGGAGAGGTATTGGGTCTGTACTCATGCAAGATGGCAAGGTTGTAGCATACGCATCCCGCCAGCTATGACCCCAGGAAGGGAACTATCCTACACATGATTTGGAGTTGGCCGTAGTTGTGCATGCTTTGAAAATTTGGCGACACTACCTCATTGTGAAAGGTGTCACATATTTACCGACCACAAGAGTCTCAAGTATATATTCACTCAGCCGGACTTAAACCTCCGACAATGAAGATGGCTCAAATTGGTCAAGGATTATGACCTTGGAATTAATTGTCATCCAGTTAAGGCCAACGTGGTTGCCGATGCCCACAGTCACAAGCCCGCCAGTCTGAAAGCCATGATGGAGTCCTTGCCTCCCAAGCTTTAGGAAGAGATCGCTCAGGTCAATTTGGTTATTGTTGATGCAGGTCTTGCTAATATGAGGGTAGTTACCCCTACCCTCGAGGATGAGATTCATAGGTCCCAGCCAGACGATCCAGTTCTACAACAACATGTCAAGCATATGCTAGAAGGCAAGACCCAGGATTTCTCTAAGGATTAGCAAGGTACGCTCAGGTTTTGGGGACAGATTTGTGTACTTGAGCAAGCAGACCTAAGAAAGAAGATCTTGGCAGAAGCGCATGAATCTTCGTATTCAATTCACCCAGGGAGTACCAAAATGTACAAATACCTTTGGTTGATACTATGGTGGGATGGAATGAAGAAGGACATCTCATATTTTCTTGCTTGTTGCGATGTATGCAACAAAGTGACGACAGAACAACAGAAACCCGCCGGACTTCTCCAGCCTCTACCCGTTCCACAATGGAAGTGGGATGATGTCTGCATGGATTTCATCATAGGAGTACCAAGGACTCACCGAGGCAATGATTCAGTATGGGTCATGGTGGACACACTAACCAAGGTAGCTCACTTCATTCCCATCCGAACCACCTACCGAGCCGATCAGCTCGCACAGTTGTATGTGTCCAGAATAGTCAGTTTGCATGGAGTGCCAAGAACTATCACATCCAAAAGAGGGTCACTCTTTACCTATGCTTTCTAGTCACGTCTCCATCAAGCTTTGGGGACCACGCTATAATACAACACAACCTATCATCCTCAGACAGACGGGCAGACTGAGCGAGTAAATCAAATACTTGAAGATATGCTTCGAGCATGTGCTCTGGCCTGAGGACCCAAATGGGAAGATTGTCTGCCGTATGCCGAGTTCTCTTACAACAACAACATCCAGATCAGTCTGAAGATGTCACTTATGAAGCTCTATATGGCCGTAAGTGCCGGACTCCGCTAAACTGGTCTCAAACCGGAGAGAGCCGCATTTTCGGAACTGATTTAATGATGGAGGCTAAAAAGCAAGTCAAGGAGATCTAAGATAGACTGCAGTTGGCAAAGAGTTATTATGATGCAAAGCACCGTCAGGTCAGTTTTGAACTCGGAAAGCATGTGTACCACCTAGTCACACCCATGAAGGGAGTCAAGAGATTCCATACTCGTGGAAAATTGGCAACCAGATATATTGGTTCGTTCCCAGTTATGTCCAGAGTTGGTACTGTTGCTTATCAGTCGGAATTGCCACCTGAATTGTCAGAAGTGCACGATGTGTTCCGTGTCTCACAGCTAGGAAGGTGTATCTAGCCACTAGTGAAAAGGACTAAGATGGCAGAGATAGAGCTTGCTAAGGATTTAACCTATGAGGAGAAACCGTTCAGAATCTTTGATGAAACAGAAAGACTCACTCGCAGTGAAGTGATAAAGTTTTATAAGGAGCACCATACCGAGGAAGAAGCAACTTGGGAAAGACGGGACTTTTTAAAGGAAGCCTATCCAGAATTATTTTCCCGAGCAACCGAATCTCGAGGACGAGATTCATCCTAAGTGGGGTAGGTTTGTGATACCCTGGTTTTTGCCCTCTTTCATTTTCTGGATTTTATTTCCATTTGATTTGAATTTGAGTTCTCGAATCTACTCACATGGACTTAAACACTTGGGTATGACCTTGATTTCCACCCAAGTGACCGACCACTCTCAAACTCATCATTCTTTCTCTGAAAAATCTCAAAATGACCCAAGGAATATGTTTCATAAAAGAAAAATATTGATTTCCCTCTCTGAAATTCAATTCAGCAACATATGCTACAAAGCAACCCTCATTTTCCTTGCCCACAAAAATCTGAGAAAATTCCCAAATATTCTTTGAACTTTGGCACACCTCCATGAGCAAAAATATTGCATAGGTTTTTGGAATATTTTTCTATAGAAAATCATTTCTGTTCTGGTCAGAAAATGCAGTTTCTACAAGAAGTTCATTTTTCCTTGATCCAATGGAGCTAAAAAATTGCGGGCTTCATTACCCTCCTAAGAAACTACTAACCACCTAGAATCAGCCCTAAATCTTCGTAGAACTCTTCAGTTAACCTAACAAGTTTTTTTCCAGAAACTTGCCAGGAAGAAACCCACTCGCACAGCACACCTGTGACCAACTCAAACACATGGAGCGACCCAAACCACCAAGGACTACATGCCAGACATGAATCCAATGCACGGCGTTGCTCTACGCCAAAGTTCACGTGGTGACCACACATGTGCACCATGCCAGCCTGCGTGGCGATGCGCTCTGGATGCCGTCGACGTGTGCTCGCTTCCCAGCTTGTCGTGCCTTGCCAAACCACGCCACAATCATCGCCTTGATGCACTTAACTCCGCCCTAGCACTGGCCAACACCTGAGCTCGCCGCAGTGAGCACAGGCATGACGTGGCCAAGTGGACAACGCGACCGTGCCCCTGCCCTCATCGCCACCCACCTCCTGTGCTCGTCCTCGCTTGCCCACAGTTGCCGCGTGAGAGATGGATGCTTCTCCCCCTCCCACTGAGGTCGTTCGTCGCCGGGCGCCGTCTCGAGAGAACTCCGGCGGAGCCCCAAGACCCTCCTCCCTCGCCTATAAATAGAGCCCCACCCCAGCCTCTTCGAGCATCGCCGCTCCCTCGCGCACTTGCCAAGACCACGTAGATACCCGCAGCCCGACCGGGCAGGCCTCTGGCCGCCGTCCCCGGCCGAAGTTCACCGTCGATCCCCTCCACTGCTCCCCAGCTTATCCGGCATGTCCCCAGTGAACCTCTGGTGCCCGCTGGTGCAGTTGGAACCCTGGAGCCGCTGCATTGATGATCCATAAGTATAGGGGATCAATTGTAGCTCTTTTCGATAAGTAGGAGTGTGGAACCCAATGAGGAGTGGAAGGAAATGACAAGTAGTTTCCGGTAAGGTATTGTCTGCAAGTGCTGAAATTGTAAGTAGCGGAGTAGTTTGATAGCAAGATAATTTGTAACGAGCAAGTAACGATAATACTAACAAAAGTGCAGCAAGGTAGCCCAGTCCTATTGAGGAAAAGGACAAGCCAAAATTGTCTCTTATGATAAGGAAAGCGTTCTTGAGGGTACACGGGAATGTCATCTAGTCACTTTCATCATGTTGGTTCGATTTGTGTTCGCTACTTTGATAATTTGGTATGTGGGTGGACCGGTGCTTAGGTGTTGCTCTTACTTGAACAAACCTCTTTCTTATGATTAACCCTCCCGCAAGCATTCGTGACCCACCATCTAATTGCTACTCCACAATACATTCCCTTAGGCCCAAATATGGTGAAGTGTCATGTAGTCGACTTTCACATGACACCACTAAGGGAATAACAACATACATACTATCAAAATATCGAACACATATCAAGTTCACATGATTACTTGCAGCATGATTTTTCCCGTGGCCTCAAGAACAAAGTTTACTACTCACAAATAATAATCATCCTCAAGATCAGAGGGGTATTAAATAGCATAATGGAGCTAAAGATATAATCTTCCACCAAATAAACCATATAGTAATCAACTATAAGATGTAATCAACACTACTAGTCACCCACAAGCACCAATCTATAGTTCTGGTAACAAGATTGAACACAAGAGATTAACTAGGGTTTGAGTAGAGATGGTGCTATTGAAGATGTTGATGGAGATGATATCCGCCTCCAGGAGGGATGTTCCCCTAGCAGAATCGCTCCACCGTAGGGCGAAAGTGCTGTTGCCCGAGTTCCGCCTCGAGGCGGCGACGCATTGTCCCAAAAGTCATTTGCTTATTTTTTCTAGGTCAAAATCACTTATATACAAGAAGATGGGCACCGAAGGTGGCCACAACCCACCAGGGTGCGCCTGGGGGACCTGGCGCGTCCAGGTGGGTTGTGCCCATCCAATGGCCCCCCTCTAGTGGTTATTGGCTCTAGTATTTCTTAAATATTCCATAAAAAATCTCTGTGAATTTTCAGCTTATTTGCAGTTGTGCAGAATAGGTAGCCTAGCGTAGCATTATTATGAGAGAAAAGGCATTAGAATTACTCCAAAAAGCATTATTATGGATAAAAACATTGTAAATAACAGTAAGAAAACATGATACAAAATGGACGTATCAACTCCCCCATGCTTAGACCTCGCTTGTCCTTAAGCGAAAACCAAAATCGAAAAATATGTCCACATGCTTGGAGAGAGAGATGTCGACAAAAACAAAATACGGACATAGAAGCATCATGTTGATTATTATAACAGCAACAAAATTTAACATTGGACATTTATCATAGAACTTTTATCATATACTTCTCATGAATATGTAATAGTTCATCACACAATCAAAGTATAAAGCAAAAACTCTTTTAGAAACTAACAAACTATGTATGTATGGTGGATACTTGAAAAACTATTTGTCATTCAAGTTCGTACAATGCTCAATTTTCTCTTACACTAAATGATGTCACACTTTTATAAGCAGTTTTTATTGCCTTTTTGCACCGATGACAACTTACTTGAGGGATCTTGCTCAAACCCTAGGTAGGTATGGTGGACACTTGAAAAAAATTTGGGTTTAAGGGTTTTTGGATGCACAAGTAGTATCTCTACTTAGTGTGGAATTTTTGGCTAGCAAAGATAGGGGGCAAGCATCACATGTTAAAGGATCTATGACAATATGTCTTCTATGTGAATATGGACAAACATAAATCATTAATTTGTCTTCCTTCAAAAACATCAACAATTTTGGCATATAATATTTTGATGAGGGCTCACAATCACAAAATATTTCTAGGATAGTATATCTACATGTGAATCTTCTCTTCCCTTATTAATTCTTTCATGAGTTACATCATAGACTAATGTTATGTTTGTCAATTTCTAATAAAATTTTCTACTTATACTTTTCCTTATGTGGTGCCATCACCTACCATAGGATTAGTATATAATATTTTCATTATTTATTTCCTTTCTTATATTTGTTTCCTTTCTTATTTATTTCATTTTATTTGCAACATGAAAGTAAAGAAATAAAAACTCATACTAAACTTTATTATATAACTTGCACACGATTACAATGATAGATCACTAAGCAAACTCTCAAAGAAGAAAGGATCGAACTAAAATTTAATTCATCTAAAGCAAAAGGATCGAACTAAAATAAGTAAAAGCAAAAAGATAGTGGGATGATATGATACCGAGGCACCTCCCCAAGCTTGGCAGAAGCCAAGGGGAGTGCTCATACCTGATACTCAGTTCTCCTTTGGTGGTGAAGATGATGAAGAGTGAGTCTCACAAGTCCTTCCACCAGCAGCCAAACTCATACCTTTAAACCTCGCCTCATATTCAAAGACTTTGTTTTGTAGATCATAGATCTGGCTTTGGAGGTAGTTTATTTGCTTGTTGAAGGTGAAGATGATGTCCTTCATGGGCTTGCCATCCACCTTGAGATCAAGGGAAAGGTCCGTGATCATGAGGTGATTGGCATTGAGCCCACGCTCCACCATCCCCTTGCACCGGAAGACGTCTTGCTCCACAGCTTCAAGCCTAGCCTCCATGGTTCCCGTCCCCTTGGGACATGGCACATCATGGAGGTGAAGCACCCCCTCATGCATCTGGATGACCTGAGGGTGCTGCACCAGTTCCAACAGATATGGGTTGATGACGTTCTTGAAGAACTTGTCCTTGGAGGAGCTTCAAGAGGCCATAGTAGATGGGATCTGACAGAAAACAACAAGCGAAAAGAGAATAGAGGATTTCTCCATGATACGGTGATCAACAGGTTCGGGAAGTATATGTATATTTTTTTATCTTGGAGGACACGTATAAGGTAGAAAAACAGAGTACGGGAGGTGTCCCTGGTGGGCACAACCCGCCTGGGCGCGCTAGGAAAGCCTGGCGCACCCTGGTGTATTGTGCCCACCAGGGGACGCTTCCTGGGAGTTTCTTTATTTCCAAAATACTAAAATATTCCAAAACTGATAAAAACTATTTTTATGGATATTTCAGAGTCCGTTTACTGACGTATCACGTACCTCCTTATTTTCACGATTCTGGAGTGTTTTGGAAGGACTCTTTTATGTTTTCTTCCGGTGTCGTGGTTTGGATAATATTACTTTCAACATTAATAGATGTACCTGAGATATAATGCTTTATTCATTGCCCATTGACAGCCTTCAGGTTAGTACCTTCGGAGTTATTTATTTTGATGGCTCCACACTGGTAAACCTCCTCGATGACATATGGGCCTTCCCATTTTGAGAGGAGCTTTCCTGCAAAACATCTAAAATGAGATTTGTACAAAAGAACATATTCCCTGACTTTAAACTCACGCTTTAGGACTATTTTGTCATGCCATCTTTTAACTTTTTCTTTAAACAACTTTGCATTTTCATAATCTTGAGTTCTCCATTCATCTAAAGAGCTAATATCAAATAACCTCTTTTCACCAGCAAGTTTGAAATCATAATTGATTTCTTTAACTTCCCAATATGCTTTATGTTCTAACTCATAAACCATTTTATAAGGAGACATACCCATAGGATTTTTATAAGCTGTTCTATAAGCCCAAAGGACATCATCTAATTTCTTAGAACAATTCTTCCTTGACCTACTGACAGTATTTTGCAATATTAATCTTATTTCTCTATTGCTAAGTTCCACTTGACCACTAGACTGAGGATGATAGGGTGATGCAATTCTATGGTTAACATCATACTTGGCAAGCATTCTACGGAAAGCAACATGAATAAATTGTGAACCACCATTAGTCGTTAAATATCTAGGGACTCCAAACCTTGGGATAATATCTTCCTTAAGCATTTTAATAGAGGTGTTGTGATCAGCACTACTAGTTGGGAGGGCTTCTAACCATTTAGTAACATAATCAACAACAACCGAAATATGTGTATACCCATTAGAGGAAGGAAAAGGTCCCATGTAATCAAATCCCCAAACATCAAATGGTTCAACAACAAGTGAATAATTCATAGGCATTTGCTGACGCTTACCGATATTACCTATTCTTTTGACATTCATCACAAAAAGAGATGAACTTATGGGCATCCTTGAAGAGAGTAGGCTAATAAAATCAAGATTGCACTACCTTGTGAGCAGTTTTATCTCCAGCATGGTGCCCTCCATAAGCTTCGGAGTGACATTTCTGTATGATTTGTCCCTATTCATGCAGGTACACAACGTCTAATAATACCATCTACTCCTTCTTTATAAAGATGTGGGTCATCAAGCACATTTTCAAGCCTAGACAAGTTATCAGCTACTGGGTTCTCAGCTCCTTTTCTATCAATGATGTGTAAATCAAATTATTGTAATAAGAGAACCCAACGAATAAGTCTAGGTTTAGCATCTTTATTTTCCATAAGATATTTAATAGCAGCATGGTGTGTGTGAACAGTTACTTTGGAATCAACAATATAATGTCTAATTTATCACAAGCAAACACCATTGCTAGGAATTATTTTTCAGTAGTAGCATAATTTCTTTGAGCACTATCTTGAGTTTTACCAGCATAATGAATAACATTAAGTTTCCTATCAACTCTTTGTCCTAGAATAGCACCAACAGCATAATCACTAGCATCACACATAATTTCAAAAGGCAAGTTCCAATCAGGTGGTTGAACAATAGGTTCAGATATTAAGGCTTTCTTGAGAGTTTCAAAGGCTTCAAGACAATCATCATAAAAAACAAAAGGAATATCCTTTTGCAAAATATTAGTAACATGCCTAGAAATTTTAGAAAAGTCTTTGATAAATCTCCAATAGAAACTAGAATGACCTAGGAAACTACGAATGCCTTTGATATCCTTAGGACATGGCATTTTCACAATGGCATCAACCTTAGCTTTGTCCACTTCAATACCTCTTTCAGAAATTTTATGACCCAAGACAATGCCTTCATTAACCATAAAGTGGCATTCTCCCAATTCAAGACAAGATTTGTTAGTTCACATCTCTGGAAAACTCGCTCAAGATTTCTTAAACAATCATCAAAATACTTCCCATAAACCGAAAAGTCATCCATGAAAACCTCAACAATCTTTTCACAAAAATCAGAGAATATAGCAGTCATACATCTTTGAAAAGATAGCAGGTGCATTACATAAACCAAAAGGCATACGTCTATAAGCATAAGTTCCAAAGGGACAAGTAAAAGTAGCCTTTTCTTGATCAGGTTGAGAAACAGGTATTTGTGAAAAACGAGAGTATCCATCTAGGAAGCAAAAGTGTGTGTGCTTAGATAATCTTTCAAGCATTTGATCAATAAAAGGAAAAGGGTAATGATCTTTTCTAGTTTCTTTATTTAATTTTCTATAATCAATTACCATTCTATAGCCTGTAACTATTCTTTGTGGAATAAGCTCATTCTTATCATTAGGAACAACAGTTATACCTCCTTTCTTGGGGACACAATGAACAGGACTTACCCATCTACTATCAGCTATGGGATAGATTATACCTGCTTCAAGAAGCTTTAATATTTCCATTCTTACCACTTCTTTCATCTTCGGATTTAACCGACGTTGGTGATCAACAACGGGTTTAGCATCAGGTTCCATATTTATTTTTGTGCTGACATAGTGTGGGACTAATGCCCTTTAAATCATCATGAGTATATCCAATAGCAGCTCGATGCTTCCTTAGAACTTTCAATAATCTTTCCTCTTCATGTTCTGAAAGGTTAGCACTAATAATAACATGATATATTTTCTTTTCATCAAGATACTCATATTTCAAAGTGTCTGGCAATTGTTTTAATTCAAACACAGGATCACCTTTAGGTGGAGGAGGACCTCCTACAGTTTAAATAGGCAAATTGTGTTTAAGTAGAGGACGTTATTCAAAGAAAATCTTATCTATTTCATTTCTTTCATGCATATGTCAATCATTTTCATGGTCTAGCAAATATTGTTCTAAAGTATCAGTAGGTGGAACAGCAATAGAAGCAAGACCAATTAATTCATCCTTACTAGGCAATTCTTTTTCATGATGATTTCTACTAAACATGGAAAAAATAAACTCATGAGACTCATCACGAAAGCTAACACCAACAGTTTGTTTCTTACAATCCATCATAGAATTTACTGTGTTCAAGGAAGGTCTACCAAAGATGATGGGACAAAAGTCATCTTGAGGGGAACCAAGAAAAAGAAAATCAGTAGGGTATTTAATTTTCCCACACAAGACTTCAACATCTCTAATAATCTCAATTGGTGATATGGTGTCTCTATTGGCAAGTTTAATAGTAACATCTATCTCTTCTATCTCAGGAGGTGTTATGTCTTTAATGACTTCTTCATATAAAGTGTAAGGAATAGCACTCACACTAGCAAAACCATGATAACAGTGATCTCCTATTTTAACTCGAATAACAGGCATGCCATCTACAGGTCTATGTTTAACTCTTTTGTCAGTTTTAGCAATTCTAGCAGCTTTTTCACAGAAGTAAATAACATGCACATCCATATCTTCTTCCAAGAGATCTTTAAACATAGAAATACTAGGTTCAACTTTAATTTTTTCATCAGGTTTAGGTGTTCTAATATAAGTTTTGTTAACCATAGTTGAAACTTTAGCATGTTCCTTTATCCTAAGAGGGAAAGGTGGTTTCTCAATAAAAGCAGAGGGAACAACTGGGTCAGCATTATAAAGTATAGTTTCTTATTTAACTAGCACTGGTTTTTTAATTTCTTCTTTAATAGTGGGTGATATTTAAGCCACTTCTCCTTAGGGAGTTCAACATGAGTAGCAAATGATTCACAAAAGGAGGCTACTTCTCGGAGTCAAGTCCATATTTAGTGCTAAACTTTTGAAAAACATCGGTATCCATAAAACATTTAACACAATCATGCTCAAGTTCATTACCTGACTCTTTACCTTTGTCGAGTTCCCAATCTTCAGAGTTGCATTTAATTCTTTCCAAAAGATCCCACCAGAATTCAATAGTCTTCTTCATAAATGAACCAACACAAGAAATATCAAGCATGGTTTGATCATTACGAGAAAGCCGAGCATAAAAATTCTAAATAATAATTTCTCTTGAGAGCTCATGATTGGGGCATGAATATAACATTGTCTTAAGCCTTCCCCAAGCTAGAGCGATACTTTCTCCTTCACGAGGCCAAAAATTATATATAAAATTCCAATCACGATGAACTAGATGCATAGGATAATTTTTTTGGTGGAACAGCAATTTCAAACGATTCCAATTCCATGATCTAGTATCATCACATAGCCTTTACCATGCCAACGCTTTTCCCTTGAAAGATAAAGGGAAAACCTTTTTGATCAATTCATCCCTGGGTAAACCTGCAATCTTAAAAAATCCACAAATTTGTTCCACATATATCAAGTGCATATCAAGATGTTCGGTTCCATCTCCTACATAAGGATTAGCTAGCAGTTGTTCTATCATACCCAAAAGAATTTGATATTCAATATTTTCAGTAGGAGCAGTAGGTTGAGGGGTGGCTAATTGTGGTTCCAGACAAGGTGAAGATACCCCGAACAAACCCCTCAAAGGATTTTTTTCCATAGTAACAAGTGAAAATAAATTTCAGCACACTATATAAATGTTTCCTTACCAAATTCCACTAACCAAAGGCGCTTCACTCCCCGGCAACGGCGCTAGAAAATAGCCTTGATGACCCACAAGTATAGGGGATCAATTAGCTCTTTTCGATAAGTAAGAGTGTCAAACCCAACGAGGAGCACAAGGAAATGACAAGTAGTTTCCGTTAAGGTATTGTCTGCAAGTGCTGAAATTGTAAGTGGCAGAGTAGTTTGATAGCAAGATAATTTGTAACGAGCAAGTAATGATAATAGTAACAGAAGTGCAGCAAGGTAGCCCTATCCTTTTGAGGCAAAGGACAGGCCAAAACGGTCTCTTATGATAAGCAAAGTGTTCTTCAGGGTACACGGTAATTTCATCTAGTTACTTTCATCATGTTGGTTCGGTTTGTGTTCGCTACTTTGATAATTTGGTATGTGGGTGGACCGGTGCTTAGGTGATGTTCTTACTTGAAAAAACCTCCTACTTATGATTAACCCTCCCGCTAGCATTCGCAACTGTGAGAAAAGTATTAAGAATAAATTCTAACCATACCAATAAACTTTTGGATCCAATCGGTCCCTTACGGAATAGCGCATAAACTGGGGTTTAAGCTTCTATCACTTTCACAACCCACTATCTAATTGCTACTCCACAATGCATTTCATTAGGCCCGAATATGGTGAAGTGTCATGTAGTCGATGTTCGCATGACACCACTAAGGGAATAACAACGTACATACTATCAAAATATCGACCACATATCAAGTTCACATGATTACTTGCAACATGATTTCTCCCATGGCCACAAGAACAAAGTTAAATACTCACAAATAATAATCATGCTCAAGAACAGAGGGGTATTAAATAGCATAATGGATCTGAACATATAATCTTCCACCAAATAAACCATATAGTAATCAACTACAAGATGTAATCAACACTACTAGTCACCCACGCCAATCTATAGTTCCGGTAACAAGATTGAACACAAGAGATGAACTAGGGTTTGAGAGGAGATGGTGTTTTTGAAGATGTTGATTGAGATTGCCCTCCCTAAGATGGGAAGTTGTTACTGATGATGATGACGATGATTTCCCCCTCTAGGAAGCAAGTTCCCCCGGTGGAATCGCTCCGCCGGAGGGCAAAAGTGCTCCTGCCCAAGTTCCACCTTGAGGCGGTGGCGCTTCGTACCGAATTTCCTCTGCTTATTTTTTCGAAGTCAAAATCACTTACATACCAAAGGATGAGCATCGGAGGTTGGCCGAGGAGGCCACAACCCACCAGGGCACGACTTGGGGGCCTGGCGCGCCCAGGTAGGTTGTTCCCACCTGGTCGCCCCCTCTGGTGGTTATTGGCTCCAGTATTTATTAAATATTCCATAAAAAATCTCCGTGAAGTTTCAGCTTATTTGGAGTTGTGCAGAATAGGTAACCTGACGTAGCTTTTTCAGGTCCAGATTTCTCTTGGTGTGTTCCTTGCAAATTATGAGAGAAAAGGCATTAGAATTACTCCAAAAAGCATTATTATGGATAAAAACATTATAAATAACAGTAAGAAAACATGATGCAAAATGGACATATAATGCATCACACTGTCTTCTTCCTCTCCGGCGAACCCCGACCGCAGCAGCCACTGGAGAAGAAGATTCCGAGCCCTTCCTTCCATCCGTAGCCACGTTTTGGGTACGTACGGACTCCTTGAGGTCTTGCGCATCCATTCCCTCCATCCACCGTAGAGCCCAACCTCTTCTCACCAGAGAGACGCCGACGCATCACCGCCTCTTCTCTGTTTCTCTCTTCTTCTCTCTAAACCTGACAGTGGGGCCCACTGTCAGCCTCACGGCCGCACCCGAAGCGGTATAAGTGAAGGCGCCTCGCTGAAATACGCCTGCGATATCACCCCCTCGATTTTCTTTCTATTTGAATTTAGTTCAAATCTTGACCAGAAACTTTGACTAAACATAAATTTTAAACCATAAGTCCAAATGAATTGATTATTCTTGCATTGTGTTTGTTTTGAAGAGTTCTAGCAGCACACAAAAATGGAGATTTTTCTCTACTGTCTAGAATTTCTGGTGATTTTTAGAATGATTCTTGGTATTCTTTTTCTGTTTTTAAATATTTTCAGAAGGAGAAGCTTGTCTTGAAGATAACCAGGAGGAGTGTGAACCTCCTCTACACTAAGGCAAGCCACACCAACATTTGCATGGTGTCATTTCAAAATTTATGATTTTCCAACTTGAACATGAGTTATTTCATGCATTTAATTATTTAAATGAATATTGCTCATGGTAGTTACTTTGTTATGGTTGAAATGTTTAATTTATAGTAGTGTTAGAATATCTAAGCAAGTATGAGTTAGTAGAAGTAATTTTGATTGTGTGTTTATGATATGGTTAGTACATGACTAGTATCGGTATTATTTTCATATACGAGAAATTAATTTTCATGAGCTAGTGTCATGACTAAAAATGATGAGTGTTAAGAAGCAGTGAAGTAGAATCAGTGAGGTTTGGTGATGCCTAGTGCCAGTAGAAAAACTTGATGATGTTAATACATTTACTCTTAGTGTTATGTGATGCATGTCGGATGGTTGCATATTCATGGCATATCGTGACTCAAGTTATTTTTGTTTCAAATTAAAACTGATGGTAATTCAAATCGAACACAAGGTTGATCAAGTCATGGTGCCACTAAATCGAGTTTTTCCTAGTGCAACCACATTTTCATTTATGGGAAGGCCTTTATTCGGTCCGTTGTCATGCCTCTGGTCGCTACCTCCAACGAGGGAAGGTTATGGGCTTGCGGTACCCTGGCCTATTTTGTGTTATGGTACCTTGTCCCTGTTTAGGACCGTTTATGTTTTTCCACGACGGTTGCCGTTGATGTCTTTGGTAGGCATGGGGCCACCCATGACTTAGCCCAGTGGGGAGTTAGTCGGAGTGGCCGGGAGAGTGTCATGGAAATGGGAGGGTTCTGTCGGAATGTCGTTGGTCCACCCAAATGGGAATGCGAGGCCATGGATTCCATGATGTGGGTACAGTGTGCTAACCTCTTCAAAGTGTTATTTAGTCTATCGATAAGCGTGTCTTCGGTTACGAAAATAACTCGTGAGTGGGTCACACCATGGATCAACATTATAATTAATCATGCAAATTAATATATATACTTGGCATTGGTTGAAAGATGATTGATGAGAAATCATGATGGTTGTGGGAACCAACGTGTTGATTTCGTTTGTGACCTAGGTAAGATCACCGTTTGGTTACGAGGTAACCCGTTCGGTAAGAAAGTCCGAGGGACTTGTTGCACAAGTTGTTTTCACTGCATCAGTAGGGTGCCTTTGCATTGCATTTAATTTGATTAAATATCATGATATTGTTTGCCATTATGTTTATGCTTGTTGTGAGCTTCCAAATACATTCAATGTACTGACCTTGCGTGTCATGCCAAATTTGAGGAAAGTCTTACTGAATCGAATGATGCCGGTGTCTAGCTCGTGTCCACATCGGTTTCCCTGTGCTATGGAGTTCTGCTTCGTTGTCGTTCCGCTACCGCGCAGTTGTCGTGATCGAGGGCCCCTTTATGTTCACTAAATAATGTACATATTGTTCAGACGCAACGTGTGTGCCGCTTGGCCTCATTACTTGTTGTAACACCGAACTATGTTCCGCTAGTATGAATAAAGCGGTTGTCTTCCGTACCAAGATGTTGTGTGTTGCCAGAAGACTTGACCTCTGGGATGGCAATGCAAGGTAAACCGGTTGCTCTGAGCAGGCCGGGGTGCCACAAGACAGGTCTTAGACAAGGTCAAAGTAGATGCTCCCAAGATAAAGGTAACGAAACCTCGCCCGTGTAACCGACATCGTCATCATCTTCAGGTATGAATCAAGCAGGATGTATGCTCTTACCTGGGTAAAATCTTGCATCTCTCGTCATGCTCAACCCCTCTCAAGCTACCAATTAGATGCATTAGCCTCACGACTAAGTCCTTTTCACGAGGAAATATGCCGTGAAAAATCCACGACAGAGAGGAAACGTATGTAACAATGCACATAGTTGTCGTTTGCAAAGCGTGTGTGATGTGAGAGGCTATCAAAAATGGTGCGGGGAAACTAAATGTGTGTGATTATCTACCTATCGTACACGGTTTACAATCATGAACTGTTTGTGATGTTCCAGGCATCCTAAATGTAGAGCCAGTTTAGTACGTGCCTAGAAAACTCCCATGCCTGGAATGTGCCTGGTTTTAGGTAAAACTACAAAACTCCGACTACGATGGCAATGCGAGCATGAACGAGTAGTAAGGATTAAACGTTTTGGATACTCGAGACATCAGAAATGGTTATATAGGGACAACTGTATGAATCAAGGATCCCTATCCCCAACGGTTTCTGTGTCGTATGGGAAGGACCCCCCTATCGCCCACACTCGCTTGGCGACGGTTCCAAATGTCATCACGGAAAGGGGTTAAAAACCGTTTGTATAGCACCTCACTGTACTAGTGTAGGACGGTACAGTTTATGCCTTTTGGTTCACATATATGATTGTGTCGCTAGCAACCATATGCCAGAGAATCTGGGCCGACATTACTAGTAGTAAACCCAAGGTGGCACAAACTTGCAGGGATAGGCATACATGACCCAGCAATGCACATGTCGGCCAGTAGCGAGTGTAACAGGGCGGTAGCAAGCTATCATACTCCGATAAACACCGTGTGACATTCCCCATAGGAATAGACATGGGAGCAAAGAAGGACACATGTCGATCAATCCATGTGTTCCGGTGGAAGCACTAGGAGACATTTCCCCATAAGGAAGGCTTCTAAGAATAAACAGCTAGGTGTCGGATCCCTGTCGATCCAACAAACCCTGTGTCTATTACCCAGACCGTCCACAGGCCTAGAGAGCAAGGTTGCGACATCCAAGACCTGACCAAGCAAAAGACTCTTTGAGAAATTAGAGGGCAAATCAAGAAGACCAAGTCAAGCCAAAGGAAGCAAGATGGCACTCAGGGAAAGCCTCCCTTGCTGGGCAGGCGAGCCGGGCGAGGTCGAGGTTGCTTCAATGACAAGTCTCAAGATTGTGCCGGTAGGCTTGCCGGGGACACCAAGGGCGAACTACCCCGCCAAGGCTTCATCGCCACCTCATAGCAATGCAAGTTATTGATCGGTGCGATATCAAGCCCCCAAGTGACTAAGTGGTTGTTTCTTGCCACATGGCATCCACTTCTTATGGAAATCACCACAAATGGCACCCGTCCAGAGACGTGTCATGCAGGCAGGAGAGAAGCTGGCTGAACAGCCCGGCAAGGCGTGCCGAGCATGCCATGATGTGACACTAAGCGACACATTAAATGCGCCCTACCCTGTTTGCAGAGTTAGGTATGGTAGCACTATTTGCTATCTAATGAGTGCACAACGACTGATTTGACACTGTGGTGAGCCCTTGATCTATAAAAGGAGGCTCGTGGCAACCATAGAAAGGATTCAGACCCTTGTAACTCATACACGCGCAGCTGCCCTCACCCCGAGGCAATCCTGATAGGCTAGAGCGTTGCGTTTCCACCACAATCCACCATCAATCCACCAAAGCAGGAGTAGGCTTTTACGCCTCCCGGCGGCCCGAACCTGGGTAAAATTGCCCGTGTGATCTCTGCAATGCTGTGCTATAATTCTCCGCTCTTTGTGCAATGTGCTCATCCCCGCTGTCGAATCACAAGGGGTTGATGGCCCTATAGATGGCCGTGGTTTGTGTCAGATTCGAGGTTCCACAGACCCTTGAGAGGTTTGAACTCTGGGGTGCGTGCGAAGAACTCCCTCTTCCCAATTTACCTGCTCGATGATCCCACAGCCTAGCTTGACAAACCCAGGGGACAAGGAACACATCAGTTTATTCTGGTTCGGGCCACCTTGCGATGTAATACACTACTCCAGCTTTGTGGTGGATTGCCTCGAGGGGCTGACGATGAACTAGTATAGTCGATGAATAGCCTGAGAAGGTGTGGTGTTCTTGAGCTCGATGATCTAGTGAGGTGGTTAGGGTGGAATGGATCCGATCCCCCTCTATGGTGGTGGCTAGGTCCTATTTATAGTGGCCTTGGTCCTCCTCCCAAACGTAGGCGGGAAGGGATCCCACAATAGCCAAATTTGAAGGGAGACACCTAGTACAAGCTATCCTAAAAACAGTAGTCTTCACCTACAAAAGGCTCTGGTGGTGACGCTGCGGTGGGCTCCAAGGTGACCTCCGTCCCATCGTCCTGGCGGTCTTGGTCTTGTTGCACCGATGGGAACCTTTGCTTGATTCATCGGGTCTCCGCACCTGCGCTTTCCTCCTTGGCACCAAAGGGGAAACTGGTACTATGCGCTCATTGGTGTCCGCCTGGCCTTGGTCGTCATGGCTCACGTCATGAGAACCTCATGAGGTGCATCTTGCTTTGATAACTCTCCGCCCCTCGGGAGCCAGCCTGGTGAGCCCCCCCCCCTCCCGAAGAAGGTCTTGGTGTCATCCGCCTCGCGAGGGTCTAGGGTCATTGTTGCAGAAGTAGGGGCGTACTAGGCCATTGACGGAGCCACGCCATGGGCCGCAGGCAGGCAAGTCTAGGCACCCCCGTTCCAAGGAACCGACAGTAGCCCCTGGGCCCAAGGCGCGCTCGAACTTGGCTTCGAGGCGAAGCCAAAGGGTAAGTGCAGAGCGCCGCGGGCCCAACTGCCTGTGACCTTGGTCGACGTGTGGTGATTTATAGGACGTGGGCGCCTCCAATTCCCCACGCAGCCTCGGCAACTGTTTGACTTGACAAGACTCTGCTACATGCAAAGAAAAACCATCATTACGCGTGATCGTGGAGGATGGCGGTTGGCCTCCTCTTTGCTATAAATAAGAGGAGGGGCGGAGCCCCCTTTGCTCCATCTCCTTCTTCTCGTCGCCCGCTCTAACTTCTTCTTCCTTGTCTTGTGGCCTTGTTGTAGCTTGCATGGGGCCGACGAGGGATTCTCTACCGCCAAAAAGGGGAAGGCCCCCAAGGAGGGACGTGGCTCGCCACCTCCCAAGAAAGGGCGAGGCCGCCCCCGCAAGCATGTTGTGACTCCTGCGGTGGTGCCCCAGGGGCGCGGGAGTGCCACTGCTCGCCGTGGCGGTGCTTCTTCCTATGGCAGGAGCCGCTAGGGGAGAGGCAGCCCCTACAACAAGGGGAGGCGTGCTATGGTTTCCTGGCCCCCTCGGCCGCGCTTCCACTCGGCTAAGGTGCTCTTGGAGTTCGTCGTGTGTTCGGACAGGCCGGCCGACACCTGGCTCCCGCTCCCCTGCTTCCTTGTGGGCGAGCTATCGGCCACGAGGCTCGATGGCTTTTGGCTGCAGGCTGACAGCTGCTGCAGCAAGGCTTCATTGGTCGGGGTCAAGATCATCGCCAGAGGCAGCGTAACCTTGACCCGTGGTTGGCAGGCGTTCGCCTGCGCACGAGGCCTGAGCGGGAGGTGCTCCCTCCACTTCAGGTACAATGGCGCCGCCACCCTCTATGTGAGGGTGTTCAGGATGGACGGCCGCCACGCGGGGTGCTACCCCGAGGATGATAGCAGCGACGACGAGCCTGGCCTTGGCAATGACCGTGATGAAGATGAGTTTGGTCTCGCCCTTGGCTACGCCCGTGCCACTCCAAGTGGTGGTGTCCCCTCCTCTGATGATTGCTCAAGCAATGGTGGCTATGACCAGCCACCCTGCCGCTAGGGTCGCTTCGAGGATGGTGGCGGATCGTCTCGTCGCCACGCCTCGATGAAGCGGGAGGAAGGCTCGGGCTGAGCCCGGGGGTCCCTGGAACCCAGCCTCAGGAGCTTCGTCTCCTTCAGCGACACCTTCATCAATGTCATGGATATATCTGGTTGTCTTAAGCATCTCCTGTGCCACTTTTGTTTAGCCTTTCCTTTCTCCTGCGTTTTGAATAATTAGAGGGCCCTACTAGGCGTGTAATGAACCATGGTGCTTGTTCCATTATGCTATGTTTATCGTTCTGACATATGCCGTGAAGTTCATGCCCTAGGTAGGTGCGATAGGATAACTTTGCTTGATGTACTTGCGATAGCCTTGCGCCTTGTGATGGCGCGCCCTCCGGTGTCTCATGAGACCACCTTGCTAGTGGCCTCGGGGGGGGGGGCATCGTGAAGCTGCAGACTTGTAAGAAATTTTTGTCGGGTGTCCTGTTCTCCCTTGCGTGAGTCCTCAAGCGCGAGCTAGTCACGGCTTAGTGCATCGTGTCGCGGTACCCGGGGGGGCATGGACTTAAGAAGATTCGCCAACCACAAGCTCGGTCGAGAGCGTCTCGTGAGGATAGAAAAAGTCGTGGCCCTGGGGGATAGGGCTGTGGCAAGGTGTGTTCGCGGAACGGGGCAGACCTGATGTGCACGCCGACACCTACCGAGCCCCCGTGCGCGAGACTCGCCAAGAAGAGCGACAGGCAACTGCCGCTCCTTGGCGAGTCTCCAAAAGTCAAGAGAGAGACAAAGGGGAAATCCAACTCGGCGAACATAAATGCGAGAACTCCAAATTCCATTAAAAGGATGCAGACCAACTACAGAAAGAAAGCAAATGAACAGCCGCATCTAGCACCTAGTCTAGTCTTCTCACTAGCCCGGTGCTAAGTGCTACCACTAGGACGTCGGAGGGAGCCCCCGAGGCCAGAGGGCGGCTCTCTGGAGACTCCTGGGCATGTACAACCCCACTCATTATTACGTGAGAGTGTCACTAGCAGAGACCTTCACAGGCACTGGGCCTTGCTTCTTGGGTAGAACTTCTGGAGGTGCTGGATGTTCCACGTGTTCTGGATGGGGATCCCGTCTTGCGTCTCCAGACGTGCGGCGCCAGGCCTGGAGACGCCGGCGACCCTAAACGGGGCCTCCCACACGGGTGAGAGCTTATGCAGCCCTTCCCTGGAGAGCACCCGCCGTAGGACGAGATCACCCACGTCGAGAGTCCTGGAGCGGACGCTGCGGCAGTGGTACCGCCGCAGCTCCTATTGGTAACTTGTTACCCGGAGCGAGGCTTGTCGGTGACGTTCCTCCCCCAGCACGAGGTCCATCCCCTACGTGGCGTCCTGGTGTGCCTTGTCAAATGTTAAGACCCGCGTGGAGCGATGCTTTACCTCATGAGGGAGAACCGCCTCAGCTCCATAGACGAGGAAGAATGGAGCCTCGCCTGTCGGCTTGGTGGCGGTGGTGCGGGTGGACCACTGTATGGACTGGACCTCGTCGGGCCAGCCCATGCCGTAGGCCTCGAGTTTCTTCTTGAAGGTTCTTCTCTTGAGGCACCTCATGACCTCTGCGTTCGCGTGCTTGGCTTGACCGTTGCTCCTGGGGTGTGCCACTGAGGCGTAGCATATCTGCATTCCAAGGATAGCACAATATGTTTTAAAGAGATTGCTAGTGAACTACGAGCCGTTGTCGTTGATAATACGATTAGGGACTCTGAAGAGGCTCATGAGGCCCTTGATGAACTTGACTGCCGAACCGGCTGGGATGGTGCGGACGGCTTCGACCTTCGCCCACTAGGTGATCTTGTCGACGGTGATGTAGAGGTCGCAGTAGTTGTTGCGTTGGCCAAAGGTGACGGGAAGGCAGGTCTGCCCTATCGGGGTGGTGGAGCCGTCGGTCACCCCTGAGAAGGCCATGGTGGGCTGCATCTGATCATAGGGCACTTGGAGGTGGTCGAACCTCTCGATGGAGAGAACATTGAGCCCCGCACCGCCATTGATGAGGTTCTTGGTGACAAGGACATTGATGATAACGTGCGAACAGAGCATCGGGAGGGCGCCGGCAGTCGCCGCGCACTTGAGCTGGTTGGACAAGCTGAAGGTGATGGTGCACTTGGACCACCTAAGCGGGCGCGTGTGAATGTGCAACTATCCCTGGGTGGTTTTGGTAATTTTACTTTTAGTGATCCAAGATCACATTGAGTCCATACGAAAAGCCACTACTATTAAAAGGGGGTGAGGTGTTGCTTAATGAGTTGCTTGCTCAAAATGCTTTGTGATATGCTCCAAAATCCCTCAACTAATTTCCCATATCCACATATGTCCCAAACCAAAAGTCAAACTCGGCCCCACCGAAATCTTCTATTCAGCGCCACCGAGTTCACTTGACATAGCTACTGCCAGAAACCCTAGTCACTTCAGTCTCACCGATAGGGATCTCGGTCTCACCGAGATGGGATTGCAAACTCTTTGTTTCCCTTAGTAACGTTTTGGTCCAACCAAGATAAGCGATCGGTCCCACCGAGATTGCAATCCAAACTCTCTGTTTCCCCTTCGTAACGTTTCAGTTTAACCGAGATAAGGGAATTAGTCCCACCGAGTTTGCCTGACCAACTCTCTGTTTGCCTATTACCAAAATCGGTCCCACCGTGTTTGTGTAATCGGTCTCACCGAGATTACGTTATGCCCTAACCCTAATGGAATCGGTCCGATTGGGTTGACATATCGGTCGCACCGAAAATCCTAACGTTCACATTTTGAACTAAATTGGTGACCGAGTTATATGATTTGGTCCCACCGAGTTTGGTGATTGGTGTGTAACGGTTAGATTTTGTGTGGAAGCTATATATACCCCTCCACCCACTCTTCATTCGAGCAGAGAGCCATCAGAATATGCCTACACTTCCAACATACATTTTCTGAGAGAGAACCACCTACACTTGTGTTGAGGTCAAGACATTCCAATCCAACCACATAAATCTTGATCTCTAGCCTTCCTCAAGTTGCTTTCCACTCAAATCATCTTTCTACCAAATCCAATCCTATGAGAGAGAGTTGAGTGTTGAGGAGACTATCACTTGAAGCACAAGAGCAAGGAGTCCATCATCAACACACCATCTATTACCTTTTAGAGAGTGGTGTCTACTAGATTGGTTACGTGTCACTTGGGAGCCTCCGTCCAGATTGTGGAGTTGAACCATGGAGTTTGTACGGGTAAGGAGATCGCCTACTTCATGAAGATCTACCCTAGTGAGGCAAGTCCTTCATGGGCGATGGCCATCGTGGGATAGAAAAGGTTGCTTATTCGTGGACCCTTTGTGGGTGGAGCCCTCCGTGGACTCGCACAACAGTTACCCTTAGTGGGTTGAAGTCTCCATCAACGTGGATGTACGATAGCACCACCTATCGGAACCACGCCAAAAATCTCCGTGTCTTATTTGCGTTTGCTCCCTCCAAACTCCTCCTTTACCTTCATATGCAATTATTTTACATTCCGCTGCTATACTCTTAGAATTGCATGTGTATGTTGATTACTTGTTTGTGCTAAGTTGCTAAAATCTGCCAAGACTTAAAATTGGGAAAAGGCTAGATTTTTATTTGGTCAAGTAGTCTAATGACCCCCCCCTCTAGACATACTTTGATCCTACAAGTGGTATCAGAGCCTTGGTCTCCATTTGCCTTGATTTCCATAGCTTTGGTGATCATAGCGGTTTGACAACCTAGGAGAGTATGGTGTATAGTGAGGGAAATTACCATCGTAGAGGTCCTTTCTTTGATGGTACTAATTTTGCTAGTTGGAAGCATAAGATGAAAATGCATATTCTTGGACATAACCCCGCCGTTTGGGCTATTGCGTGTATTGGCTTGCAAGGTGAATTCTTTGATGGGAGATAACCGAACCGTGAGGCTAGCGCGGAAGAGTTGAAGATGCTGCAATACAATGCTCAAGCTTGTGATATTCTCTTCAATGGATTATGCCCCGAAGAATTCAACAAAATCAGCCGTCTTGAGAAAGCACATGAAATTTGGGATACTTTGATTGATATGCACGAAGGTACCGAGTCCATCAAGGAATCCAAATTGGATGTGCTTCAAAGTCAACTTGACAAGTTCAAAATAAAGCATGGTGAAGGTGTCGCTGAAATGTACTCTAGGTTTCCTCTCATCACAAATGAGATTGTCGGCTTAGGAAGTGAAGAGATGACTGATAGATTCATCATCAAGAAGATCCTAAGAGCCTTGGATGGAAAATATGATACAGTGTGCAATTGATCCAAATGATGCCCAATTACAAAGATCTCAAGCCAACAGAAGTCATCGGAAGGATTGTTTCTCATGAGATGTCACTCAAGGATAAGTAAGAGCATCACAACAAGTCAAGTGGTGCTTACAAGGCCTCATGTGATGCTCCCACATCATCAAGTAAGTAACAAAACTTCAATGAAGAATTGAGCCTAATGGTGAAGAACTTCAACAAGTTCTACAAGTGTAGAAGCAAGGAAAGAAGTTCCAAGTCAAGTTCCTACAATGACAAAAGATCTTCAAGTCGTGAACGTAATTGCTACAATTTTGGAAGACCCGGACACTACTCAAATGAGTGTACGACTCCCTACAAAAGAAGAGAAGATTCTCCCAAAAGAAGGAGTAGGAGAGAAGAATCACCACCAAGAGAGAGAAGGAGTAGAGATGACCGTCATGAATAAAGAACATCACGGAGAAGAAAGGATTCGGAAAGGAAGGACAAATCATCAAGGAGCTACACAAAACGAAGACATCAAGCTCACGTTGGTGAATGGGTATCCGGCTCCGACTTTGACGATCACTCCGAGAGAAGTTATCACTCCGACTCCGAATATACTCAAGATGAAGGTGTTGCCGGTCTAGCACTTGTGTCAACCAACTCCTATGACATATTTGAGTCACCAAATGAAGGAACTGGAAGATGCTTCATGGCTAAAGGCCCAAAGGTATCACACCCTGAGTATGTTTATTTTAATAGTGATGAAGATGACTTGCTAGGTGACGACGATTTACTTGTTGACAATTCTAGTGATGAACTTGCTATTAATCATGCTAATCAAGACAAAACGAATGATGATGATAAGAAGGAGAATGAGCTTCTAACTAAAGAGCTAAAAACTCTTAAGTTAGCTCATGAAACTACCTTGGAAATCATCAAGAGCTTTTAAAGACTCATGAGAAGCTACGCCTCGAAAAGCTCAACCTTGAGCAAGAGCATGGGTTCTTAAAAGCGATCAATGATGATCTTCGAAAGAAAATTTCTTACATTGCCAAGCGTTTACTCTTCTCTACTTACATGCCACAAGTTAAATCTAGCAAAAAGAGTAAGAAAGATTCTTCTTCTAGTAGTAACAATAATCATGCTAAACCCAACGATGTTTCTTCTAGTAGTCCTCTTGATTCCACTAATGATTCTCTTAGCGAAGTTACACTTGGGCAAGAAAATAGCTTATTGAAGGGAATTATAGAGAAAGGTGTTTACAAGAGGCTTGCCGGAAGTAAGCAATTTGAGGAAATTGTATGCAAGCAAGGAATACACCGGAAGAATCAAGGTGTTGGTTTTGAACGAAAGTTCAATGCCCATGGAGTTGAGTGGAAAAAAGATCAATACCCCAAGAAGAAATTTGTTCCTCAACAAGAGAAGTTTGATCCTACTTTTTTCCAAGGAACACAAGCTCAAGATGATCATCCACCACAAGAACACAAGCAAAAAGGCAAGGAGAAGCTTCAAGAAGACATTGATGCCTTTGAGGAAGCTCCGAAGCCTTGGTCAAGTGGGTTCCCAAGACTACATCAAGCTCCACTTCATCAAGTATGACTACAACTCCAAGGATTCCCATCAAGATGGTGTGGATCCGGAAGAAGCAGAACTAGAGAGTTCTTGAGGGTGACTCCACCAACATACTTCACTCATATCATTTTGGCGAGGACAAGTGCAAACAACTTCCATATCTTGCACTAGTTCAAGGAGTCACAAACCCTCTTGTTGGTAGGGCAAGGAACAAGGTAACCTAATGCTTTCATGGACATCATCCTATGTGAACATCACTCTATGTCTGGATATCCTTGTTTGTTTCTTGTGGGACTAACCTGTGTAGGTATTGAAAGTGCAACTCACTCCAAACGATTGCTTGAAAGGATCTACATCAACATTGAGCATCTACATCTTCAACACCAACATGAAGTCATCATAGAGAAAACCCAATGTTAGTTCATCCCTATTAGGGGGGATATCACATCTTGGGGGAGCTTTACTCTAATCAATTGAGCTAAAGAAACTCTAATGGTGTGAACATAACAATGCTTTATGTAAAAGTGGCAACCCCACTTGTGCTTAAGCGATGAGTATTACCTACAATCAAATGTTCTCATTTGGATCCTAAGTCAATATACTCCTATATAGATGACTTAGTCATCGCCAAATTGCTTGATAGATGCTAGAGTGATTGTGCATGCTTTGTCACATATTTCATTTTCCATCTCATTGTGTGAGCATGTTGGATGCATATTTTACTCATTCGAGGACATCCATTTGTTGCTTTGATTGCTTGGCTTTTTCTCTTTTGCCAAACGGATGGACAAGAATGCCTTAGAAGTCCCTCTGGCTATCTATTATTTTCTTGTCTCAAACTCTATTCATACTACAAAGTTTGATCAAGTCAGATTCGAACCACTCTGTGTGAGGAGAACTTGGAGTCCCCGATTCGTCATAGACTTAAACTTCCAAAACCTCTTTGTGCATTTCGGTATGACCGAGTCATCCATTTCGGTCACACTGAGATGACTAAGTTGATCTAGGTTTTGAATCTTGGTGCAACCGATTAGAACTTTTCGATCACACCGAGTGGCAGCAACCGCTTGCGATTCTGCATCTCCGTGCCACCGAGTTGTTCCACTCGGTCACACCGACAAGGTCGGGATATATATACCCACAGGTGAGATTTTGGAAATTCCTTCAAAACTTCTCAGCCCGCGCGTGTCCTACTCTGCTGTCTCGGGTCTTCGGATCGTCCTCTGGCAGCCAGCGACCTCCCGCCGCTGGTTTTCATCGCCGTCAACAGATTTCCGCCCCTCCATTGCCTCCATAGCGAACTCCACCGAATTAGGGGTCTGCTGTCAGTAAGTTTGCAGAAATGTCTGACTAGAGCGACAGCCAGAACAAGTCAGAGGAACAGGTACAATTGAGTGAGGGCACTAGACCCTCCAGCATTTCTGATGATGGCAGCAGGAGCACACCAAGCAACTTGCCCAAGGCAGCCACTAGAACGAGGAAGAAGAAGATGATTCTCTTGTTTTGAGGAAGTTGAAGCCCAAAATTCCTAACCACAATGATGCTCATCCAGTCACCGAGGACATGCACATTAGGAAAGATGCAGGACTGAGATTGTGGAGACAGTCTGATCCTTATGCTGTTAGGAGGAGGACTGCAGTTGACTACATGTTCCATACAAAGGAACAACAAGACTTCTATGAGACAATTTTGCTTGACAAGAAGCCCATAGTGTGTGACATGAAATGGATGGACTGGGAGTTCCTCCGAGAAAATGAAGATCACTTCCCTGGAGGGCATGACCGTTTTAAGGCATGTGGAGTTGATGAATTCATTGGACAAAAGCTCACCAAGTGGAATGATGAGTTGATCATGCAGTTTTACTCCACTACCCACTTCTATCCAGATGGAAGCATAGTTTGGATGTGTGAGGGTACTAGGTACCAGTCCACAGTTGATGAATGGGCAAAGCTAATCAATGCCCCGGAGGAACATGAAGATGACTTGGATGTGTATGCCACCAAGAAGAAAGACCACAACTCCCTGGCAAACATGTATAAAGAGATCCATGATAAAGCTTTGGAGACACATAAGCTTGGATCTGTGCTTTTCTTGTTGTCTGGTCTGCCTACGATAAACTGTATCTTAAGGCACACATTGCTACCCAAGTCAGCAGATCACAAGATGACCCGAGGACACTCCATCAACATGCTGCAAATTTTTGATGTTCCCCAGAAGTTCAAAGTTATGAGCCTGATTGTAGAAACTATCAAAAGGACTGATGCTGATCAAAAGAGGAGTTGTGGGTATGCTCCACATATTCAGGAGCTCATCAACTCTAAGATGGGCACAGGGACTTACTTGCTGCACAAGGAGCATCTACCTTTACATCCTTAATTTCAAGACAACATTGTTGTGATGAATGTGGAAAAACCATCATGAGCTCAAGTCCAGGAGAAGAGAGCCAAGGAAAAGGCTGAGAAAGCTGCCAAGATGCCTTGTGTTGAAGAGGCATCTCGAGTCTTCCTGAAGAGAAAGCAAGATCAGTTAGGCTACCTGATTCAAGATACAAAGAGGATTGAGAAGGGCTTGACCACCCTGACTTGGCATCAGGAGAGCCAGGCGAGGATTGTGGAGACAAAATTCTATGATCTTGATCTCAAGGTGACTGAGATTCAGACTGGAGTTGATCAGTTTCAGGAGGAAGCAGAGGAGAGGAGAGGAAAAGCAACCACTGATGCTTTTAAGAGTGTGCCACGAGGTCCAGGGTCTGCTGTAGTGGCAGTCTCAGGTCCAGAGCTGCAGTGTCAGCACCAATAGCTACAGCTCCAGTGCCACCTCCAGCACCCACTCTATCAGCTCCAACTACATCGTCGGAAGCCTTCATCCTTGGAGTTCTATCTACACCACCTCCCGAAGACCAAGCCTGAGAGACTTATAGCACTATGCATTTTCAAGCTTTTTGGTAACTTGTTGCCAAAGGGGGAGAAATATGTATAGATCATAGGCTTCGAGAGAGAGAGTGTCTTGCTTTTTATCACTTTCTTTTGGTTGAACTATTTTGTGTGCTTGTGTGAGATACTTTATGTCCATATGTCCTTGTGAAATACTTATGTGATCATGTGGTTCATCATATGCTACACTAATGTTTGGTTGAATGATGCTATCATTTATATTCAATATATGATCATTCACTTGCTTGGTGATGAGTGCATGCTTTTAATTTCTATCATTTTGAGCGCTCCACCTAGATGTATGTGACATGAAAGACTAACCCATGATCCTAATCGATTGTGCATTTGCATTCACATAATCATTTGTCGAAGCTTATCACATACTTCTCGAAGCGACGATGTTTTTCAATCTTATAATCATTTGTCGAAGCTTTGATATATATGTTATCATCAATTACCAAAAAGGGGGAGATTAAAAGTGCAACTATCGCTGGGTGGTTTTGGTAATTCCTAACAACATATAGCTCATTGAGCTAATGCTACTTGAAGATCATGGAGTGCTTCTACATCATCATCCAAGCCCCTCCGATGAAGTGTGAGTAGTTTACTTCAAACCTACGGGTCAATAGCTAGTAGCTAGATGGCTTCTTCTCTCTTTTTGGATCTCAATACAATGTTCTCCCCCTCTCTCGTGGAGATCTATTCGATGTAATCTTCTTTTTGCGGTGTGTTTGTTGAGATCGATGAATTGTGGGTTTATGATCAAGTCTATCTATGAATAATATTTGAATCTTCTCTGAATTCCTTTATGTATGATTATTTATCTTTGCAAGTCTCTTTGAATTATCAGTTTGGTTTGGCCTACTAGATTGGTTTTCCTTGCCATTGGAGAAGTGCTTAGCTTTTGGTTCAATCTTGCAGTGTCCTTTCCCAGTGACAGAAGGGGCAGCAAGGCACGTATTGCATTGTTGCCATCGACGATAACAAGATGGGGTTTTTATCATATTTCATGAAATTATCCCTCTACATCATGTCATCTTGCTTAAGGCGTTACTCTGTTTTTAACTTAATACTCTAGATGCATGCTGGACATCGGTCGATGAGTGGAGTAATAGTAGTAGATGCAGAATCGTTTCGGTCTACTTGTCTCGGACGTGATGCCTATATACATGATGATACCTAGATATTCTCATAACTATGCTCAATTCTGTAAATTGCTCAACAGTAATTTGTTCACCCGCCGTAGAATACTTATGCTCTTGAGAGAAGCCACTAGTGAAACCTATGGCCCCCGGGTCTCTTTCTCATCATATCAATCCCCATCACTTTATTATTGCTTTAATTTTACTTTATTTACATTGCATGTCTATACCAGAAATACCAAAAATATTATTTATCATCTCTATCAGATCTCACTTTCGTAAGTGACCGTGAAGGGATTGACAACCCCTAAGCGTGTTGGTTGCGTTGAGCTATTGTTTTTGTGTAGGTACGAGGGACTCGAGCGTAACCTCCTACTGGATTGATACCTTGGTTCTCAAAAAATGAGGGAAATACTTACGCTACTTTGCTGCATCATCCCTTCCTCTTCGGGGAATCCAACGCAGTGCTCAAGAGGTAGCAAGGCCCAACAAGGCCCATTAGTTCCCGGGGGGGTGGTTCCGGTAACCCCTGATATTCTGATAAATGTCCGAAACCTTCCAGAACCTTTCCGGTGTCCAAACATAGTCGTCCAATATATCGATCTTTACGTCTCGACCATTTCGAGACTCCATGTCATGTCTGTGATCAAATCCGGGACTCCGAACTACCTTCGGTATATCAAAACATATAAACTCATAATATAACCGTTATCTAACTTTAAGCGTGCGGACCCTACGGGTTCGAGAACTATGTAGACATGAGCGAGACACGTCTTCGGTCAATAACCAATAGGGGAACCTGGATGCTCATATTGGCTCCTACATATTCTACGCAGATCTATATCGGTCAAACCGCATAACAACATATGTTGTTCCCATTGTCATCGGTATGTTACTTGCCCGAGATTCGATCGTCGGTATCTCAATACCTAGTTCAATCTTGTTACCGGAAAGTCTCTTTACTCGTTCCATAATACGTCATCCTGTAACTAACTCATTAGTCGCATTGCTTGCAAGGCTTATAGTGATGTGCATTACCGAGTGGGCCCAGAGATACCTCTCCGACAATCGGAGTGACAAATCCTAATCTCGAAATACGCCAACCCAACAAGTACCTTTGGAGACACCTGTAGAGCACCTTTATAATCACCCAGTTACGTTGTGACGTTTGGTAGCACACAAAGTGTTCCTCCGGCAATCGGGAGTTTCATAATCTCATAGTCATAGGAACATGTATAAGTCATGAATAAAGCAATAGCAACAAACTAAATGATCAAGTGCTAAGCTAATGGAATGGGTCAAGTCAATCACATCATTCTCGTAATGACGTGATCCCGTTAATCAAATGACAACTCTTTGTCTATGGATAGCAAACATAACCATCTTTGATTAACGAGCTAGTCAAGTAGAGGAATACTAGTGACACTCTGTTTGTCTATGTATTCACACATGTATCATGTTTCCGGTTAATACAATTCTAGCTTGAATAATAAACATTCATCATGATATAAGGAAATAAATTATAACTTTATTATTGCCTCTAGGGCATATTTCCTTCAGTCTCCCACTTGCACTAGAGTCAATAATCTAGATTACACAGTAATGATTCTAACACCCATGGAGACTTTGTGCGAATCATGTTTTGCTCATGGAAGATTTTTAGTCAACGGGTCTGCAACATTCAAATCCGTATGTATCTTGCAGATCTCTATGTCTCCCACCTGGACTTGATCCCGGATGGAGTTGAAGCATCTCTTGATGTGCTTGGTTCTCTTGTGAAATCTGGATTCCTTTGCCAAAGCAATTGCACTAGTATTGTCACAAAAGATTTTCATTGGTCCCGATGCACTAGTTATGACACCTAGATCGGATATGAACTCCTTCATCCAGACTCCTTTATTTGCTGCTTCCGAAGCAGCTATGTACTCCGCTTCACATGTAGATCCTGCTACAACGCTTTGTTTAGAACTGCACCAACTAACAGCCCCACCGTTTAATAAAAAACACGTATCCGGTGTGCGATTTAGACTCATCCGGATCAGTGTCAAAGCTTGCATTGACGTAACCATTTACGATGAGTTATTTGTCACCTCCATAAATGAGAAACATATACATCGTCCTTTTCAGGTATTTCAGGATGTTCTTGACCATTGTCCAGTGATCCACTCCTGGATTACTTTGGTACCTCCCTGCTAAACTAATAGAAAGACACACATCAGGTCTGGTACACAGCATTGCATACATGATAGAGCCTATGGCTGAAGCATAGGGAACATCTTTCATTTTCTCTCTATCTTCTGCAGTGGTTGGGCATTGAGTCTTACTCAACTTCAAACCTTGTAACACATGCAAGAACCCTTTCTTTGCTTGATCCATTTTGAGCTTCTTCAAAACTTTTTCAAGGTATGTGCTTTTTGAAAGTCCAATTAAGCGTCTCGATCTATCTCTATAGATCTTGATGCCCAATATATAAGCAGCTTCTCCGAGAACTTTCATTCAAAAACTCTTATTCAGATATCCTTTTATGTTATCCAGAAATTCTATATCATTTCCAATAAACAATATGTCATCCACATATAATATTAGAAATGCTACAGAGCTCCCACTCACTTTCTTGTAAATATAGGCTTCTCCAAAAGTCTGTATAAAACCATAAGCTTTGATGACACTATCAAAATGTTTATTCCAACTCCGAGAGGCTTGCACCAGTCCATAAATGGATCGCTGGAGCTTGCAGAGTTTGTTGGCTCCCTTTGGATCGACAAAACCTTCCGGTTGCATCATATACAACTCTTCTTCCAGAAATCCATTCAGGAATGCAGTTTTGACATCCATTTGCCAAATTTCATAATCATAAAATGTGGCAATCGCTAACATGATTTGGACAGACTTAAGCATCGCTACCGGTGAGAAAGTCTCATTATAGTCAATCCCTTGAACTTGTCGAAAACCTTTTGCAACAAGTCGAGCTTTATAGACAGTAACATTACCGTGAGCATCAGTCTTCTTCTTGAAGATCCATTTATTTTCAATGGCTCGCCAGTCAACGAGCAAGTCAACCAAAGTCCACACTTTGTTCTCATACATGGATCCCATCTCAGATTTCATGGCCTCAAGCCATTTTGCGGAATCTGGGCTCATCATCGCTTCCTCATAGTTCGTAGGTTCGTCATGGTCTAGTAACATAACCTCCAGAACAGGATTACTGTACCACTCTTGTGCGGATCTTACTCTGGTTGACCTTCGAGGTTCGGTAACAACTTGATCTGAAGTTTCATGATCATCATCATTAACTTCCTCACTAATTGGTGTAGGTGTCACAGGAACCGGTTTCTGTGATGAACTACTTTCCAATAAGGGATCAGGTACAATTACCTAATCAAGTTCTACTTTCCTCCCACTCACTTCTTTCGAGAGAAACTCCTTCTCTAGAAAGATTCCAAATTTAGCAACAAAAGTCTTGCCGTCAGATCTGTGATAGAAGGTGTACCAAACAGTCTCTTTTGGGTATCCTATGAAGACACATTTCTCTGATTTGGGTTCGAGCTTATCATGTTGAAGCTTTTTCACATAAGCATCGCAGCCCCAAACTTTAAAAAACGGCAACTTTGGTTTCTTACGAAACCATAGTTCATAAGACGTCGTCTCAACAGATTTAGATGGTGCCCTATTTAACGTGAATGCAGTTGTCTCTAGAGCATAACCCCAAAACGATAGCGGTAAATCAGTAGGAGACATCATAGATCGTACCATATCAAGTAAAGTACGATTACGACGTTCGGACACACCATTACGCTGTGGTGTTCCGGATGGGGTGAGTTGTGAAACTATTCCGCATTGTTTCAAATGAAGACCAAACTCGTAACTCAAATATTCCCCACCACGATCAGATCGTAGAAACTTTATTTTCTTGTTACGATGATTTTCAACTTCACTCTGAAATTCTTTGAACTTTTCAAATGTTTCAGACTTATGTTTCATCAAGTAGATATACCCATATCTGCTTAAATCATGTGTGAAGGTGAGAAAATAACGATACCCGCTGCGAGCCTCAATATTCATTGGACCACACACATCTGTATGTATGATTTCCAGCAAATCTGTTGCTCGCTCCATAGTTCCGGAGAACGGCGTTTTAGTCATCTTGCCCATGAGGCACGGTTCGCAAGTACCAAGTGATTCATAATCAAGTGGTTCCAAAAGTCCATCAAAATGGAGTTTCTTCATGCGCTTTACACCAACATGACCTAAACGGCAGTGCCAAAAATAAGTTGCACTATCATTATAAACTTATATCTTTTGGCTTCAATACTATGAACATGTGTATCACTACTATCAAGATTTAGTAAAAACAGACCACTCATCAAGGGTGCATGACTATAAATGATATTATTCATACAAATAGAACAACCATTATTCTCTGAGTTAAATGAATAACTGTCTCGCATCAAATAAGATCCAGATATAATGTTCATGCTCAACGCTGGCACCAAATAACAATTATTTAGGTCTAAAACTAATCCCGAAGGTAGATGTAGAGGTAGCGTGCCGACGGCGATCACATCGACTTTGGGACCATTTCCCACGCGCATCGTCACCTCGTCCTTAGCCAATCTTCGCTTAATCCGTAGCCCCTGTTTCGAGTTGCAAACGTTAGCAACTGAACCGGTATCAAATACCCAGGCGCTACTGCGAGCATTAGTAAGGTACACATCAATAACATGTATATCAAATATACCTTTCACTTTGCCATCCTTCTTCTCCGCCAAATACTTGGGGCAGTTCCGCTTCCAGTGACCAGTCCCTTTGCAGTAGAAGCACTCAGTCTCAGGCTTAGGTCCAAACTTGGGTTTCTTCGCTTGAGCAGCAACTTGATTTCCGTTCTTCTTGAAGTTCCCCTTCTTTCCTTTAACCTTTTTCTTGAAACTGGTGGTCTTGTTGACCATCAACACTTGATGCTCCTTCTTGATTTCCACCTCCGCAGTCTTTAGCATTGCGAAGAGCTCGGGAATCATCTTATCCATCCCTTGCATATTATAGTTCATCACGAAGCTCTTGTAGCTTGGTGGCAGTGATTGAAGAACTCTGTCAATGACACTATCATCAGGAAGATTAACTCCCAGCTAAGTCAAGTGGTTGTGGTACCCAGACATTCTGAGTATATGTTCACTGACAGAACTATTCTCCTCCATTTTGCAGTTGTAGAACTTATTGGAGACTTCATATCTCTTGATCCGGGAATTTTCTTGAAATATTAACTTCAACTCCTGGAACATCTCATATGCTCCATGACATTCAAAACGTCGTTGAAGTCCCGGTTCTAAGCCGTAAAGCATGGCACACTGAACTATCGAGTAGTCATCAGCTTTACTCTGCTAGGTGTTCATAACATCTGGCGTTGCTCCTGCAGCGGGTTTGTCACCTAGCGGTGCTTCCAGGACATAATTCTTCTGTGCAAAAATGAGGATAATCCTCAATTTATGGACCAGGTCCGTGTAGTTGCTACCATCATCTTTCAACTTAGCTTTCTCTAGGAATGCATTAAAATTCAATGGAACAACAGCACGGGCCATCTATCTACAACAACATAGACATGCAAAATACAATTAGGTACTAAGTTCATGACAAATTAAAGTTCAATTAATAGAATTACTTAATAACTCCCACTTAGATAGATATCTCTCTAATCATCTAAGTGATCACGTGATCCATATCAACTAAACCATGTCTGATCATCACATGAGATGGAGTAGTTTTCAATGTTGAACATCACTATGTTGCTCATACCTACTATATGATTCACGCTCGACCTTTCGGTCTCAGTGTTCCGAGGCCATATCTGCATATCCTAGGCTCATCAAGTTTAACCCGAGTATTCCGCGTGTGCAAAACTGGCTTGCACCCGTTGTATGTGAACGCAGAGCTTATCACACCCGATCATCACGTGGTGTCTCGGCATGACGAACTGTAGCAACGGTGCATACTTAGGGAGAACACTTGTACCTTGAAACTTAGTGAGAGATTATCTTATAATTCTACTGCCGAACTATGCAAAATAAGATGCATAATGGATAAACATCACATGCAATTAATATAAGTCATATGATATGGCCATCATCATCTTGTGCCTTTGATCTCCATCTCCAAAGCACCGTCATGATCACCATCATCACCGGCTTGACACCTTGATCTCCATCGAAGCATCATTGTCGTCTCGCCAACTATTGCTTCTACGACTATCGCTACCGCTTAGTGATAAAGTAAAGCAATTACATGGCGATTGCATTTCATACAATAAAGCGACAACCATATGGCTCCTGCCAGTTGCCGATAACTCTGTTACAAAACATGATCATCTCATACAATAAAATTTAGCATCATGTCTTGACCATATCACATCACAACATGCCCTGTAAAAACAAGTTAGACGTCCTCTACTTTGTTGTTGCAAGTTTTACGTGGTTGCTACTGGCTGAGCAAGAACCATTCTTACCTACGCATCAAAACCCACAACGCGGTATAGTGATTGCTTTTTGATCTTCAGAAAGAACCCTGTTCATTGAATCCGATTCAACTAAAGTTGGAGAAACTGACATCCACTAGCCACATGTGTGCGAAGCACGTCTGTAGAACCAGTCTCACATAAGCATAATGTTGGTCCGAGCCGCTTCATCCAACAATACCGCTGAATCAAGAATCAACTATAGTGACGGCAAGCAATATGTATATACACACGCCCAGAACTCCTTTGTGTTCTACTCGTGCATATAACATCTACGCATAGACCTGGCTCGGATGCCACTGTTAGGGAACGCAGTAATTTCAAAAAAAATCCTATGCAAACGCAAGATCTATCATGGTGATGCATAACAACGAGAGGGGAAGAGTGTTGTCTACGTACCCTCGTAGACCGTAAGCGGAAGCGTTATGAAACACGGTTGATGTAGTCGAACGTCTTCGCGATCCAACCGATCAAGTACCGAACGCACGACACCTCCTCGATATGCACACGTTCAGCTCGGTGATGTCCCTCGTACTCTTGATCCAGTTGAGGCCGAGAGAGAGTTTCATCAGCACGACGGCGTGATGATGGTGATGATGAAGTTACCGACGCAGGGCTTTGCCTAAGCACTACAACGATATGACCGAGGTGGAATTCTATGGAGGGGGGCACCGCACACGGCTAAACAATCAACTTGTGTGTCTATGGGGTGCCCCCTCCCCCGTATATAAAGGGGGGAGGAAGAGAGGGCCGACACTCATAAGGCGCGCCCAAGGGGGGGAGTCCTACTCCCAGTAGGAGTAGGTTCCCCCCTTCACTACAAAAAATGCACTTCCGTGATGATACGTGTTTGTCACAGTAGGTCGCATTTTTTGTCATCCATGTACATCCATGACGATTTTATGACAGAATCAAGATAGTCATACCTGTGCTGTCGTAGAAGTGTTCCATGACATTACCAAAATTATCATCACGGAAGTGTGCACTTCCATGACGATAAATCGTGTGTCACAAAAGTGCTTTCATCAAGGGTGATCGACACATGCCATCCACCGTAACGGAACGCCGTTAAGCTATCGGGTCGGGTTTCGGATCCGATAACCCGTTAACAGCCCCGACCAATGGGGATTTTCCACGTGTAAAATCATCATTGGCTGGAGGAAACACGTGTCGGCTCATCGTTGGGACAGATGTCATCCACTCATTGGATAGAACGCGCCTATGATACGTCGACACGTGGCACGGCCCAACAGAGGCCCATTCCTGTGAAAAGGCTAGCCCGTTTGACTTGGTCAAAAGGTGGCGGGCCGGCCCATGGAAAGCCTGTTAACGGCATGTTCGCACATAGCCCATTTACAGCCCGCTAACCCAAGGCCCGTTACGCCCTATCCGAATTAGGCCAAGTAGCGTCATCTGGGATCTGGGCCATCCAATATGATTCCAGCCCGTTTTCACTTCTGGCCCATGTATGGCCCATGACGTCTTTCGGCCCATATGAGGCCCTATGTAACTCTTGGCCTATTAACGGCCCATAGTGAAACTAGCCTGTAATGAACAGTGTATCACTTCACACCCATTAACGGCCCGTGGTGAAACTGTCCAGTAATGAACAGTGTATCACTTTATACCCATTAACGGCTCGTTATTCCATTGGGCCGTTTCCAACCCATGTTATGTTTCGGCCTTCTCAGAGCCCATTTATTTTTGGGTTCATTTCCAGCATTCGTTTACTTACAGCCTGTTACTGTCATTTTCTGCTTGTGGACCAAATTCAGCTCATGGTTACAGTCGGCCCGTTTGTGGTCCGTTAATACGTTGGGCCATTTTCATAGCGTCATCAAATACGGTCTATTAAGGATGGCCCGTTATGGTCGGCCCATGAACGGACGATTCCAACTCTAGCCCGTTTATGACCATAATGCGGCCTGTTATTGGCCCATGTTTGGTCAATCGATCATACGGCCCGTATAAGGCCCATTGATGATACGGACCGTAGAAGGCCCATTGTTTCTACGGCCCGTAGAAGGCCCATTGTTTCTATGGCCCGTAGAAGGCCTACTGTTTCTATGGCCCGTAGAAGGCCCACTGTTTCTACGACCCGTAGGAGGCCCAGTGTCACTACAGTAAATATTAGCCCATGGTTATTGTGGCCTAGTTTTAAAAAATAGGTTATTGCAGCCACTAGCAAACCGCGAAAAAAAGAACTGCACTGACTACAAGCAAACAAATAAACAAGACAACAAGGAAATAAATAAGCAAGCAACTTATGCTAGGCTATCACGGCTATTACACATATTACATCCACTGGGCATCAAAGTTCGCCACCAGTGCAAATATAGGGAACAAAGCAGCATATAAACGCCGCAGCAAAACAAGTCCAGAACTGAAACCACTTCAGAAGAGTTCAAGAAACATTATCCTGGGTACCCATAATGCTGGCAAGATGCTTAGCAAGCTTATTAACTTTCTCTTGTTTGGCGCTTAAATCCTCCAGCGCTTGCTGTTGCACAAGAAAGTACGCATCTGAATTCTGCAGGGACTTCCTCACTCCTTCGGCTTCTTGCCACAGCACAGCTGACTGATGCCTTTCAGCTTGTAGCTGAGACGAAAGAAGCCGAAGTGATTCAGGCAGCGAGTTCGAAGAGCTTGTGCCAGCGGTACTGGCCAGTAACTCGAACACTACATCAACGCAGGACTGTGGGGTTTTCTCACTGTCTACAAGATCGTTTTTATCACCTTTCTTGGAGACCAACAGGGTTGTCTCACTATCTTTAACCTTATTTGCATTACTTTCTCTACCATTGCATAGTCGGGTGCTCTTCTCCAATATTCTATTTGCATACTACAAGAGAAATAAGCAGACACATCACAGGTTTAGCATGTAGTATACAAAACTCATTTTGGTAAACCGGTTCAGTAGTAAGGTGGATAGGATAACAGCATGAAACGAACATATATCTATGTACTATGGTCATTGTATTGTCCATATCATTCTAGTTTATGTTCCCTAATCAAGATAGAGACACAGTTCAACTCATATATTTTTAAGACATAGCAGCATAGACAAAATATAAGTGTGAGAAACTACACAGCATTGGCAGCACTTGTAATGTGCATCACATGAGAACATAACTGTTTATACAACTTAAACTGAAATCAACATAGAGCAAGAAGTTAGAACAGCAATCCAGTTAAAGAAATAGGTTTAAAACATACCTGTTGCGCCATTGGAGTTTCAATTGGATCCTTCAAATTCGAAAGTAGTTAGTATGAGTAAATACAGTGATGCAATAGCAAAGGAGTATGGACCATAGCTATGGAATCTGACCCGAGAACAGTTGCTCTTCTGCTTTAAACGTGGAGTTTGGGATAGCTGTGGTGGTCTTCGTGCTTTGGGCACTGCAGTAGCTTTACAAACTGCTCGTGTGGGGGTACTCTGTGGTGGACATGGTGCTTTGTCAACTATAAGTGTGTTACTATCCGCTGGGGTTGCGGTTAGATGGGTTGTAGCTGGTTCTCTGCCCAACGGTGTAAGTGTGCAATCTGGAAGAGTCTCGATTATGTGTGGTGGGGCTAGTTTGTGGGCCACTACAACCATGGTTCTATCTGCATCGACGGGTAGCACTGTCTTTTGTGAAGAACGGGTTTTTGCTCCCTTAGATACTGCCATCACCCCCTCCAATTCAAATGGCTGATAAACAAGAAAAGAAATTGAACGTACAGACATTGTATGATAGACAGATGTGGTAATTCACATATATGTTGTCTAACCAAACAGGACAACATGACACAATATCACATATATGATGCCTAACTAAACAGGATAGCATGACACCGTTTCAGATATATGATTTATAACTTAACAGGATATAATGGCATAATTCAACATATGACGAGTACCTAAACAGGATGACATGACAAAACTATATGATGTCTTTCTAAAATAGGTTGGGTTTAATAATTCACATACATGTTGTCTAAGTATACAGGATGGCATGATATAATTGACATAATTGATTCATATACTAAGCAGCTGGCACTCGCATGTATGATCTCTAAACTAAGCAGATAGAATTCAATATTGTGCATATGATGTCTAAACTAAGCAATGCAAGACACCATATGCATCATATGAGAAATATAAACATTGCAACTTAGAGCATACACCTCAGGTCGGATATAGGATGGGTCATCTGTCTCTGAATCCTCCTCTGAGGAGCTCCCTGTAACCATCGAGATATATGCTTCAACAGGTACCATTGCCTGCTCTGAAGACCTTGTTTTCACTCCAGATTTTTCCCTAACCGGCTCAAATGGCTGATACACAAGAAAAGTAGTTCAATATACACAGATTGTCGACAAATTGAATACGTAATGAAAAAAAGATGGCATGAGATAATTCACATATATGATGCCTAGCTCCATGGCGGTGCATAATTCACATATATGATAACTGGCTGAAAAACATGGCATTGCATAATTCACATATCTGATATAGAAAGCAAACAGGAGGCATTCACACAAAGCATGTCTAATCTAAGGATATGGCATGGCAATGCAAGACACCATATGCATGATATGAGCAATATAACCCAGCCAAGTTAGAGCATGAACCTCGGGGGGGGGGGGGGGGAATACGACTGGTCATCTCTCTCTGAATCCTCCTCTGAGGAGCTATCTGTAACTAGCCAGAAATCTACATCGACAGGTAGCAATGACTGCTCAGAAGGCCTTGTTTTCACTCCAGATTTTCCCATGATCGACTCAAATGGCTGATGCACAGGAAGAGTAGATGAATGTATAAACATTATTGACAAATGGAATACATTATGGAAAAAATATGGCACGATACAATTCACATATACGATGACTGGCTAAACAGGATGGCATTGCATGATTCACGTATATGATGCCTGGCTAAAGAAGATGGCATTGCATAATTCCCATATACTCCCTCTGTTCCTAAATATTTGTCTTTTTAGAGATTTCAAATGGACTACCACATACGAATGTATATAGACATATTTTAGAGTGTAGATTCACTCATTCTGTTCCGTATGTAGTCACTTGTTGAAATCTCTAAAAAGACAAATATTTTGGAATGGTGGGAGTATGATATAGAAACCAAACAGGTGGCATTCACACAAAGAAAATCTAAACTAAGCTGATGACATATAAGATGTATAATGTAAGCAATGCAAGGTGCCATATGCATGATATGACCAACATCAGCATGTCGGGTTAGAGCAAACACCTCGGGTGGTAAACAGGCGTGGTCGGCTCCTTCTGAATCTCCATCTGAACAGTTATCTTCCTCTAGAATACAATCTAGAAATGCAGGAGGGGGGCCACTTTGCCCACCATGGAGCGACGTCTGCATGACATTATATTCGCACGCAACGGTCTTCTCTTTTTCTCTACATGTTCAATACGATTGTGTACAATATCTGACATGCATAATTAAAAAATAGTTAGATTTTGTAAGGCCTAAGGGGTGCATGCAAAAATCAAGACTGATGGTAGCAAACGAGTGGATGGATCCAAAACTAATGATAGCAGGTAGATTATAGCTTCAGTTTAAAAAGATAGACAATGGATCATCTATTGTTTGTTGCCCACCCAACATGAACCACATAGAAGACCCCAGATGAACTAGATAGTAGACAGATACTATTCATTGCTGGCTCGATATGAGACCCATGGGCAATTCAAAACTCAAGATTGAACGATAAAGTAGCAGGTAATAATAACCGATGTATAACGTAAGCAAACACGAAAGACCGCGACCTCTCTTCCGGGACTGTGTAGTCCTCAGGTTCATCTGCTCAGTCGATGATGGTAATGCAGTTAGCATGGCTGCCGGCAACGGGGAAGATGATCTGAGGCGGCGAAAGGAAGTCTGCAGGGGGATATCTGCTGCAGTGAACGCTTCTGTCGATGGTGCACCTCAGGTGGGGTGGATGACGGCACGGCAGGAGCAGGACATAACACAGAGAGTTTTCTTTGACGCCGATCTGAAAATGAAGTAAATCTGTAAGGGCTCCTTAGAATTGGAGTGTTCTATAAACGCAGGGACAGGAAGAACACAGGAATAGGATAGGAATGCATGTGCAAAACAGAGCATTTGGGAACATAGGATTTCAGTCAACCTGGGTGTTTGGCTCACATGAATTGGAAGAACAGAGGAATGGAGAAATAAAGTGATGCGACGAGTGTACAACCTCTTTGGCATAGCCTTGTGGACCTCAGCATCATTGGGTTGGACGTGGAGGATGGTGATGATGCTGGTGTGACTGTCGGAGGCGGGGAAGAAGATCCGAGGCCTCTGGAAACGGCGTCGAGGGTACTGCTCCGCTGTGATGGACGGTTCCGTCGTTGGAGCAGCTCCGCTAAGGTGTACGGCGACGAGGCTGAAGCATGACAAGACAGACAACGTTAATCTGAAGTGGGACCCTAATATCATCTGCAATAGATGATGTAAAATACATCACCAAAAAGTGCTAGATGTAAAATGTATCAGCCGCGCCACGGCCGCTCCGACAGATGTTGTAAGTACTGTTCACTCTGAACTTAACTGAAGAAAATGAACTTCACAGTCGAAACTGAATTTTACTGTCGAAACTAATTGAACTAGTAACAGAGCATTGCAATAGATGTTTAGGGTGTTCGAGCACTAGTAGCAGAGAAGCAGTGATCTAAATCAGCAGACGCTCGAGCAGGGAGTTCTTGCGCGCGTCCAAATTTCGATATAACAAGGCGCGGCGCGGGTTGAAGAAGCGGGAGTTTCAAAGCAGGTGAGACAAAAGATACTCGAGCTTGAAAATTTCGGGATAACAAGGTGTGGATTCCTTGTTCGGCAGAAACAAATTTAATGTGTAAAAAACAATTCATACAAGACACAAGAGAGTCATGTCCCCTTTTACTATATTGCTATAGACGCCACTGAAAAAACTACAAGAAAAATGTAAAAAAACCGGGAGAACAAGATTACCCTGCACAGTACCAAATCGATTCGCACTTCCCTCAACAACAACAAAAAACAAATCAATTCCCACCAAAGAAAGAGTAATGTCCAATTTTATATGATTACATATGCCATTATCTCGAATTTCAATTTTTGAATCCATGTTATGTTGAATTCAAATAAATCGTTAGGTGACCTTGAGGTTTATAATTGATGTAGTCGTACATTTTGATCTTCCATCATATATGAACATTTTACTGCACCATGTGAACATATATATTGTCGTCTACCATATGGACTAAATTTGAATCAATTTTCCTTATTTGAATACGATTGTTGTCAAGTTATACAATAATTTAAATGTTATCTTGATAACAAAAAACATACATATAGCAGTAATCATATTTCACTATGAACTACATGTACCATACGCTCTCCAATTCAAATATTTGTATCCATGTTATGTTGAATTCAAATCATAGTACATTATTGGTCTAGGTAGCGAGATGTTTGGGATAATCTAAACCCTGTTTTCATACGTATAATTTTTGGCTGAATTGGGACAAGTTTTGGTATAAGCCTCTTGCAAAACCGGAGATTCTCTCAACAAGCCTCGTGGTTCCGAGAAGGAACGTGTCACCTTTGTGTGCGAAACGATATACGCTGCCTCCCCCTGATTTTATTTACAGAGGCAACATAGAACTATATGAGTGCCCTGTTAAATTTTGGAATTATTTCGGGTTCATTTGGCCTTTTTATACATTAATTGAGTTTCTGGACTTTTAATGTGCATAATCTAAATATGAATTGCATGCACATGCTCCAGTGCACCAAAGTGGGTTGAAAAATCACATGTGTGTCCTTGGTTGAATTTCTAGGTCCCATGGAAGAAATGAGAATGAAATTCAAACATCTGGGCGTCATGACTCGGCCGAGAACATCGAGAAACTTTGATTTTAAATTCATGTAAATCCAAAACTCGCCTGGAAATCATGAAACTTGGCATGGTGTCATGTCATGGCACTAGCATGTTGTGGTAAAAAAATTGGGCCGATTTGGAAGCTCGTGGTTCTAAGAGGGAACGTGCCACCTTTGAGTGTGAAACGATATACGCTGCCCCCCCCTTGAGTTTCTTAACAAAGGCAACATAGAACTACATTAGTGCCCTGTTAAATTTTGGAATTATCTGGGTTCGTTTGTCGTTTTTTATACATTAATTGAGTTTCTGGTCATTTAATGTGCATAAGTCAAATTTGAACTACAAGCACATGCTCTCGTGCACCAAAGTTGGTTGAAAAATCACATTTGTGTCCTCGAGTGAATTTCTAGGTCCCATGCAAGAAATGAGATTAAAATTAAAACATCTGGGCATCGTGGCTCGGCCGAGAACATTGAGAAACTTGGTTTTAAAATTCTTGTAAATCCAAAACACGTCTGAAAATCATGAAACTTGGCATGGATGTCATGTCATGGTACTACCATGTTGTGGTAAGAAAATTGGCCGAATAGGAACAGATTTTGGTATAAGCTTTTGCAAACCGAAGCTTCTCTCAAGAAGGCTCGTGGTTCTGAGAGGGAACGTGCCACCTTTGAGTGCGAAACGATATATGTTGTCCCCCTTGAGTTTATTTACAAAGGAAACATAGAACTACATGAGTGCCCTGTTAAATTTTGGAATTATTCCGGCTTCGTTTGGCCTTATTTACACATTAATTGAGTTTTTTGGTCATTAAATGTGCATAATTCAAATTTGAACTACAAGCACATGCTCCCGTGCACCAAAGTTGGTTGAAAAATCACATTTGTGTCCTCGGGCGAATTTCTACTCCCTCCTTCCATCTATATAGGTCCTAATGCGTTTTTCGAGGCTAACTTTGACCAAACGTTAGAGCAATAATATATGACATGCAACTTACACAAAGCATACCTTCAATTTTGTATGTCAAAGGAGCTTCCAATAATATAATTTTCATAGTATACATCTCATGTGCTATTAATCTTGTCAATAGTCAAAGGCTGTCTTGAAAAACACATTAGGCCCTATATAGATGGAAGGAGGGAGTAGGTCCCATGCAAAAAATGAGAATAAAATTCAAACATCTGGGCATCCTGGCTTGGTCGAGAACATTGAGAAACTTGGTTTTAAAATCATGAAACTTGGCATGGTGTCATGTCATGGTAGTACCATGCCGTGGTAAAAAAATTGGCCGAATAGGAACAAATTTTGGTATAAGCTTCTTGCAAATCGGAGCTTCTCTCAAGAAGGCTCGTGGTTCTAGGAGGGAACGTGTCACCTTTGTGTGCATAATTCAAATTTGAAATACAAGCACATGTTCCAGTGCACCAAAGTTGGTTGAAAAATCACATGTGTGTCCTCGGGTAAATTTCTAGGTTCCATGCAAGAAATGGGAATGAAATTCAAAATTCTGGGCATCGTGGCTGGGTTGGAAACATTGAGAAACTTAGTTTTTTAATTCCTGTAAATCCAAAACACGCATGAAAATAATGAAACTTGGCTTGGTGCCATGACATGGCACCAACATGCTGTGGTAAATTTGTAGTCTGATTTGCGAAGGCGCACACATTAACAATCAACAAAGTCATTTTGGAACAAGTGTTGTCATGTTACAATCAGAAACATAAGTATTATTGAAACCGTGGGCGTTCTACTTACTAGTACCATTTACGTGCCGCCACGCGTCCCCATTTTTTATTAGCTAGGAGGCGTCATGCAGGGTAGCTATTTGAGTACGAGAGGCGTGAGATCAGACCCCTGCGTGTGCTTATCGGGAGGAGAGCCCTTTGACCTCCATCTATCGTCCACCTCTCTCCCAAGGTCTCCATTAATGGCACCCGAGCCTCTGTTTAATGGCGTGGCTATGTCTCACTCGACTGAGATTTAAGAGAGAAAAAAAAAGAAAATCTGAAAGCACAGATCTTGATGTAAGATCCGACGGACCTATATAGCATCTACTGCGATTTATAGCAAGACTGATGAATATATAAGGACGATTAAATTTTTTTTGATCAAAGAAGGGCTTGCCCCTTCCGATTTTCATTACTGAAAACCACCACAATTCACAAGAAGTTCAGCACAACTCCAGCCTAACACGAAGGACTAAAAGCTACCAGATTGAAATCGCAACATCCCAAGAGGCCAACAAAGGCCAAACATCCACGCTAGAACCCAACATTTCACAACTGATGACACAATCCACATCCTAAACCGATTATTACATCAAAAGAAACCAGGAAACTAGTCTCCGCGGCGAGCGGTGATGAGCTCTTTCGTGTCCTCAAGACGCTGCTTGAGAACATCAACGGATTCCTCCACTAGCCTTTGGCGCTCATTGCGAAGCATGTCATTCTCGTCCATAAGTTTCTTGACGATGATGCTGGTCCTCTTCAACAAGGCACTGGTCTCCTCCTGCTGGTCTGCACTTCGGACGATCTTCTCCCTTAGCAGGTCGCGCTCGGCCCGGAGCCTCTCATTGCCCTCCCTTAGTTGTCGGATGACGCCGGTAGCCTGTTCAAACGAGGCTATCATGTCGTCCTCCAACCTCGCCGAGCCGGAGATCTGATCCATCTGGCTATGGACGATCGCATGCATGCGCCTGTAACAGTCGTCGCCTGCCCACGAGAAATTTTCCCAGGCCGCCGTGGTGCGGCGGGACATCTCTGCTGCATTCGTGGCGCGGCGGGACATCTCTGCTGCTTCCGCGGCGCGGCCGGACCAGTCTGCTGCATCGACGGCACGGCGGGATCTCCGTGCTACTTCAGCGGCGCGGCAGGACCTCTGTGCTGCTACTTCCGCGCGGCGGGACATGTCGGCTGCTCTCGCAGCGAGGTGGGAAATCTCTTGTGCTTCCGCTTCCATGCTCGCCTCTCCCTGGTGGCAATCTCTCGACCCAGAACTCACGCTGGCCATGGCAGACGCAAGGGAAGGATGCTGCATGACTTGTTTGTTTTTGTGGATGAGGAGTTTAGGAGGAATGTGCAGTCATCTTGGCATACTAGTATTTATAACCGAGTACTAATATGCTCCTAAGTGGGAAACCGTTTAGGTTGTGGTCGGTGTGAACAGGTTTGCAATTCAATATAGCATGGAGTAATTTGGAATGTGACGAGACGCAAGCTCAAAATTTATTGACGGTTCTAGTTTTGAAGTGCGGCACTATTCCCGGATGGAGTACTTCTTTTTCTACTCCCTCCTTTCTGATTTTATAGGGCTTATCTCAAAATTTTAGTTTTTCCATTTTATAAGGCTCAATTTGGTTGTTCCCCAACACATGTTCAGATTCCAAGGTGCATTAAATCATTGCATGCAAGTATTAAATGAAAATTGACCAATGCATGTACTTTATGCATGCATGCATTGCAATTAATGCATTGATAACATAATTTTTTGAGAAAAATAAGAGCATTAATTAGGTGCTTTTGCAAACTACAAAAAATATTCCACCACTCACCATCTTGGTTGGTGAGATTTTTGAATTAAGCCCTATAAACCGGAAAGGAGGGAGTACTGCTGTGTACGTGCAATAACTGGCACCGTCGTATACATATACATATCTTACGGTTAATGGCGCGTTCGACAGGAATAGCCGCGTGGCGAGCTCTAGGCTAGTCTTTTTTCAGACGCATTAAACCTATCTCTCGGGACTTCTCGCACGCACCATCGTGCCACCCACAAAAACTTGTACTCTGAGTTTAGTAGTATGTTATACAGGAAGAGAAGAGGTCAAGGCACGCACTCGTCCTCTCACACACGCGTCTGTTTTTTCTCAAAAAGGAGGATGATGACCCCCGGCCTCTGCATCTGGGAGTCACACACGCAAATTATTGAAATATGTCGAGTGCAGTGCTTTGATGTGTCGCGTCAACTCGTACATCAACGAGAAGTTTGATTATCCTCTCCCTCGCGGACTTAACTGCACCTGCCTTTGGCTGTATGACAGGTTGGCCACACACCTGTCGGGCCCACCTGTCATACACGGAAAGGCAGGAGCGTCCCTCCCTCGCCCATGAGCGTGGTGGCTGGCAAGACTAGGAGAAGCTTTCGCTACACACTCTCCCTCCCGCACGCGGTGGACATGCAGCAGTTCAATCAGTGTCAGATGGCCAGAAGCGTACTGTAGTACTCCTCCAGTGCAGTAGTATTCCATCATTGTTTGACTTCCCGAAGAGGCGAAGAGCCAAGCGCAGCCCGGACGCTCGTGTGGCAGTTTCATGTGTAGAGTAGTCTAGGATAGCGTGTACCGTGCATGTAAGCTTAAAATCATTGGGGTCGGCTCCATGCTATGTGGCCGTCTCGAAGTTTTTAAAAAAATAATTAAAATAGTCTTCTGGCCGTACCCGAAAACTGCCATGCGTACTGCCCGGGAAAAGCCCCGCCCTCAACTTTTAGCTACGCGAAAATAGTTCAAGCTTGTTCGTTCTATATAAATACAGTACTTACTGTATGTTTATTCACCCGTGGGGTTGTTCAATGAATGGAGGGGCGGGGAGCACAAGTGAACAATATTGTAGTACTACTAGTAGTAAATAGGAGTCGTACAGTAGTCACCTTAAATAGAGAGTTTCTTTTCTTTAATGCCACGTACACAAATTGAAACGCTTGTTGTGGAGAGAAAAAAGATAATCACTCCACTATATATGGACGCAGGGGCCTGAGCGCTTGCTTTACTAGGGTTGCTCTCTTCATTCTCTCATCCTCTCCAGATATAAACAAGATAGCGGTAGCGACATTTTCTCTCTGCTCACCACTGGTCACAGATCCGGCCGGATCCCTTCGGCCGGTGTGTGTAGAGGACTAAAAGGTGCATCGTTCACGCGGTCATCGCCGCCGAGGGAGGAAACCCACAGCTTCCGGAGGGGCCCGATCCTCTGCCCGTGCCGTTATGTCCGATACATGGCCGGCTCGGGAGGTCCTCCGACCCTTATTCCTCCCTACCGTATTGTCCGCAGATCCGACTTGCCGCCGCCGACATCCCGGCGACCCTCAGGTATAAGTTCTAGGAAAGCGGCCTTGCTCTACTACCCCAGCTCCCCATGTGTCTGCATGTGCATCTTTTTCTACTCCCATCAGCTCTTCCAAAGCCACCTAAATTTTTAGTATTATTGGAGGTAAAGCTACTTCATGCATTCGAATCTAGGGCTTTGTTCAAACAACGAAGAAAGGGGGAAAGTTGTAGCATGAATCTAGGACTTGATTCAAAGAGGAAATAATATGGTGAAAGTAGTAGAGACCGGATACCCAACCAGTCTCTTTGTTGAAAAAGGAAATAATGGGAAAACGCAGTACAAACTGGATAAGGAACAGATCTATTATTGGTTGAAAAAAGGATAGAAAGTGGCAGCTGGTGGACAAGTCAACAGAGTATGTCCAGGATTAGATTTGCTGCCATCACATAGTAAAAGGTCTCCAGGATTAGATTTTCTGCCCTCACATAGTAAAAGGTCTCAGGATTAGATTTGCTACCCTCACATAGTAAAAGGTCTTCAGGATTAGATTTGCTGCCCTCACATAGTAAAAGGTCTTCAGGATTAGATTTGCTGCCCTCACATAGTAAAAGGTCTCCGGGATTAGATTTGCTGCCCTGACATAGTACAAGGTCTCCAGCATTAGATTTGCTGCCCTCACATAGTACAATGGCACTCCTGCTGTTTTCCCCAGTATGATAAGTAAGTTGCTCCTTTACGCTGCTGAGTGTCCTGGTGTCCCCACGGTCCCATGCCCTTAAACCAACTCTTTAGCTGCAGATTTACTGTGTCTGGTAAACAAGCAATGCCACCATTAAAGTAATCCCATATTTGAGGAATCTCATTGTTGATTGTAATGCTTCTGGTAACATGAAGCATTGCTGACGTTTTAAAATTTCTACTGTCCTTGCGTGATTGCCATGAACATAATTAAGATGCTTCTTTTCAATTTGTATATGTTTCATATATTCTTATTGACCAACAACTGTTTACTTTCTATCTTTTTGTGCAGATAGGGATATCCATTTCACCTTGTTGCTATTGTGACCTTTTGGTGAACTGCACAAAACACTTTTTTGGAATGAGTGTCTTGTGCAGTTCAACTAAAATGTCACATGGGCAACATCTCTCAATTTTGGTGGAACTGCACAAAATGGTGATTGGAGTTTGCAAAATCTCCGTCAAGTTCTGCTGGTAATCTCGTGCAACATTTTATTAGCCTTTGCAATATGGAGCCGTCACTGTCACCACAATGGCAATTTACTTTAGTGGAACTGCACAAAAGGATAAGAAAATTATAGTTGCACCTTACATGAGCTGGACAGCCAACCTTAATGTTCCTCAATTTTAGTGCAACTACTAAAGAAGAACCTGCCAGCTCACAAGAGCAAGTACTTCTTGCTAGCTGAATGATGCAATCTTTGCTTCATTTAGGTGAACCGCAGAAAAATGCGCATGAATTGAATCATGGAACTCCAGGCAGATCTCATCCAAGTAGAGTTGGAGGTTGAGTTCAAGGAGGCCGCTATTAAAGCGAAATCATGCTCTCCTATCTCCTTTGTTTATGTTGTGCAAACATGTTGTGCAAACAGGAATACTCAACTACAGATGTTGTGACTGTCAAGAGCATTCGCCAAGTTCTTCGATTGTATGACATGGCTAGCCAAGATGGATTTAATCCCGATATTCACTTTATCAAAAGGCTCTAATGGGTTGGTTCTGAATCTTGCCAGCTGGGAATCAGTGAGATGTGTAGGCATCTTTGTTGTACTTATTATTTGAATCTTATTTGTTGGTTCTGAATCTTGAAAGCTGGGAATCAATGAGATGTGTAGGCATCTTTGTTGTACTTATTATTTGGATCTTATTTGTTGGTTCTGAATCTTGCAAGCTGGGAATCAATGAGATGTGTAGGCATCTTTGTTGTACTTATTATTTGGATCTTATTTGTTGGTTCTGAATCTTGCAAGCTGGGAATCAATGAGATGTGTAGGCATCTTTGTTGTACTTATTATTTGGATCTTATTTGTTGGTTCTGAATCTTGCAAGCTGGGAATCAATGAGATGTGTAGGCATCTTTGTTGTACTTATTATTTGGATCTTATTTGTTGGTTCTGAATCTTGCAAGCTGGGAATCAATGAGATGTGTAGGCATCTTTGTTGTACTTATTATTTGGATCTTATTTGTTGGTTCTGAATCTTGCAAGCTGGGAAACATGGCATGATGATGCAGAGGATAACAACCATAACAAACAGTTCAAACTTGGTAGTATTATCTTTGTGAAAGTGCGACAAATGTGATGATCGTGTGCGTCCTAAGAATAATAATTCTAATTGTTGTGCATGTTGATCCTGTGGCACTGATAGAATGAGCGAATGCATTGCTTGTTTTAAGTATAAATTTCTATTAAAGCTAATTAAATATAAGTAAAGTGACCACTAACTCCTGTTATTACAGTACCAATACAAAGCCGCTCGTGAACCGACGTGTGGCCGAGGGTGCATCTTCTGCTGGGCGTGCAGCGGACGAATGAGGGGTAGTAACTGTTGTCGCATGTACACACTCATCTTACTGTTGAATCCAGTTCCCCAAGAGCTGAAAAATGAACTGTTGCTGCCGCCTACACACTCGTTCACTCGAAGAGACTCCAATGGCGATCCGAGGGGTGAGCCTGCTGGATATGGACTTCAGCAAGGAGTTCCCCTTTGAGTTCATCGTTTAGTCCTATTGGCGTGGGTTTGTCACGGCAGATGTCCTCGTGAAAGGACTTAGTTGTGGAGCCATCGCAACGGGTTAGCTTGAAGGGGTTAAACCGGATAAGGGGACACGGGAGTTTATACTAGTTCGGCCCCTTCGATGAAGGTAAAAGCCTACGTCTAGTTGTCATTGGTATTGCTAGGGTTTCGAAGGCCAGGGAGCGAATCCGCTTTGTCTGGCTTTCGAGTTGTTGTTGTCTGTCTCTAAACCGCGGCCGGGTCGTCCCTTTATATACATAGGTTGACGCCTGCCGGGCTACAGAGTCCCGAAGCCGGTTTATAAACGTATCTGGTTCGGCCTCTCTCTTTCTATCTTACTATACAAGTTACATGACTGGGCCGGTTTACATTTACATACTGTAACTCGCCTTTGGGCCCTCCGTAAAGCGCCAGCATCTTTACATCTTCATGGGCTTCTAATCTTCAAAGAGTCAACCCGGCTACCCAAGGCCGGTTTACCTCCGATAGTAATATCCCCAACATTAGGCCCCAGATTGGTTTGAACTTGTTCATGTCAATCTTCCACACTTTAGAAAAAATCTTCTCTCTTGTCTTCGCTTTTGATCTTGTAAACCGCCATGACGTCATACTTCAAAATTACGATAAACCATCCTGACGTCATCCATCCATTGATATCGGAGATTTCCTTCATTTAATATATATCCAGTTGTCGAGGCGACACCTTTATTAACTTATCGATTTTTTGGACTCCTCAACTCCCGCACTTGCCATTTTTCACTTCGCCTTATAAATAGGACCGAGGGGTCATTTTCACCATTTACCCCCATGCCTCTTCGCATCGTCTTCCTTGCACCGCTCAGCCTCTGGAACTCCACCGCCACCGTCGACTGTCGTTTCTGCTCCGACCTCGGCCGCTGCATCGCCCTGAACGCACCAGAGAACTGCGGCGCCCTTCCGCTTCCTCACTAGCTCCGGTAAGTTCTCTGCCTTTTTCACCATAGATCTGTTCTAGGGTTTCAATATTCCTCGCAGTTCTTCCGAAGTTCATCAGTGCTATTCTTCCATGTTCTTCCTTTAATAGATGGACACTTCATGCTTGATACATCTCTTACCGTAGCTTACCTACCATGATCATCACAAATCTTTATGCGCAAAGAACTGAGCTATCTGTCAAAAATTGCTTCAGTTCTGCACCCCTTCAAGATCCAATTATTTTTTCTTTTCTGTCTTATCTCTAGATCCGAAAGTTTTACACATCACTGTGAAATCTGTTTCTCCTCGCACCAATATAAGAGATTTGATATTGGATAAATAGTCTATGCCATTAGCCCTCTGATAAACCGGAAGAGCATGTTACCTTCATAATTATGCTCCGGTTTAATAGTGTCTGATCAATCCTACGATAGCATTACCTTTTTTCTCATCATACTAGTCTCCGAGTTGTACCATTTATTATATTAGTATGTTTCTTACCACCTTGTCTCTTGTGTATGATCATGCATAATTTATAAACCGGCCTTTCATTTTCAGTTTGTTCGCTTTGCAATGGCCAAACAATTCACTGCCTGCAACTGGGCTCGTTCTCGGGTTACTGAGGCTCAACTGGATGAGATGGTTAGCATCGGCTCTCTGCCTAAGAAAACTGAGATCAAATGGCGAGCCCCAGGAACTGAGAATCCTCCAACCCCAAGACAAGGCGAAGTGGTAATCTTTGTTGACCATATAGGCCGTGGTTTCAAACCGCCAGGGTCAAAATTTTATCGAGATGTGCTCGCCAGCTTCCAACTGCATCCACAAGATATTGGTCCCAATTCAGTCTCCAACTTATGCAATTTCCAAGTCTTCTGTGAAGCCTATTTATAGGAAGAACCAACTGCAGAATTGTTCCAGGATTTCTTTCACTTAAACCGGCGCACCGAGTTTGTGAATGGCCCAAATACAGAGCTTGGTGGTGTTTCGATTCAAAAGCGGAAAGAAGTGGAATTTCCTCATGCCAAACACCATAGCCACCCAAAGGAATGGAACCAAACATGGTTCTATTGCAGAGACACTTCGCCCGAAGATGAGAATCCCCTCCCCGGCTTCCGAGATCATAGATTATCCAATACGCACCCAATGCCACAATGCATGAGCTCCTCAGAAAGGGCAAAATATGCTCCTCAAATCGCCAAGCTCCGGGCCTTTATGGCAAACGGTTTAACAGGTGTGGATTTTGTACGCTGTTGGATATCCTGGAGTATCTTGCCGCTAAGCCGGCGTCCCGGTTTAATGTGCGAATATACCGGTGAGGTTGACAATCCTCAACGCCACTGCAACATCCAATTATCCGAGGAAGAAATTACTGAAGGTGTAAAGAAGATTCTGAATGAATCGGAACTGGTCTGTAGTCAAACCGGCCTGAGTCCCTTCTACACCAAGAACAAACCGCCTGCTGTAAGCATTACACTTCCTCTTCATCTCTAATATCTTTGACTTATACAAGCTGTAACCCTTCTTCTTTATATGTATAGGGTGATGACCCCTTCTGGAAACGGAAATCCATAGAAAAAGCAGCAAAGCCAACTGGAGACAAAGTGGCCAAGCCAACCCGCCCGAAGACCAGAGCCGTAAAACGGACGTCAAAGCGGAAAACGGCTGGCTGGATTAATATGGAGCTTGATGATGATACTGATGACCCAGAAGCTGAGGTAGAACTTGACTCACTTGGCTCTCTTTTTATGCATCTTGTTAACAATGATCTTCCTCAGGAGGAGGCCGAAGCTAGTCAGGCTAAGGACGTAGAGGTAATTACCCTTTCCTCCGGTTCAGACTCTATGCCAACACAAAAACCTCGCCAAACAATCCGGAAAGTAAGCTTTTCTCATCCTCTTGCTCACTTGGATCCAACATTTATTTTGACGACCCAAGAGCATGAGGCTCGCCGGACAACTCGGCACAGTGGCCAACAGGTCACCTCTACCGGTTTACCTGATACTCCAGTTCAGAAGCATCGGTCTGAGGTCTCTCCTACTTCTGACCATTCTTACCCCAAGGCAGGTTATTTCAGACAGCCTCTTAATCCGTCCGATTCAAATTATCAGGTGACACCTCCTTCCTCTTCTGGTGAATCGACAGCAACTCAACTCCCCCCTTTGAAAACTGTGGCTGGGTGAGTTACGAAAAACCTTTCCTTTCAATGCGCCCCACATCTTTTGAACAGGATGTTAACCCTTTTTATTCTGTTTGCAGGGCCAAAGCCAGACCTAGCAAGAAAACTCGGGTCACCAATCCGCCAGAAGACCCTGTTGCTGAAGAAGAAGAACCAAGAGTTGAACCGGAGCAAACAGGTGAACCGAAAGGCCTCCATCCTGAAACAACATTTGATGATCCGCCCCTTGACGGCCAACATACTGATGAACCCACAGATGCTGAGCTTGCCGCCCCTGATGCTGAACCGGCAGAACCAAACCGGGCTAATCCAATGAAAGACACTGAAATTCCACCATCATCCGCCCAAAATCCTGAAGGCCAAGGCGATGACATTATTATTACTGGAGCCGGCCACAGTTCTCCTGGTCATCCCGTCATTTTGGCTCAGCATAGTGCCAAAGAAGAGCAAATTGCCAGGGATAAAGGTAAATGGAGCAGCGACTTATCAAACTATGCTCATCTTAACGCTGATGAGCTTCATTTCGGCTTCTTGAACCGTCTGCACTCAAACCGGGATTATGAAGCCGGTTTGGTGAATTTGATGAAAGAACGATATGAGGTAAATTCTTCTCCCTTGCACATTGATTTATAGCTGAAATACTATTCCAAGTAGCCCCCAAGAGCCATTTTATGATTGTCAATCATAAACTGGGTCTTTGTAACACTTTAAGCACCCCATCATTAATCCTTGCCAAGGCGTGTCTTCAATCATAAATAAAACTCATGTTTGAAAAATGAGATAACATTCTGTAGCATAGCCCCCAAAGGCCGGTTTAACTTGGCAAGTTAATCCGGTTTTTAAACCACACCGCCAGTTTAGAACAAACGTACATTAGCCCCCAAGTGTCAAGGATAATGCTTGCATTGTTCTGGAGACTTGCATAGAAGGTAGTATTTGAGAGCAAATAAGCATTAGCCCCCAAGTATGAAGTGGATAACTTGTTATATGCTTTATACTTAGTGCATATATATGTAGTTTTGTTGAAGATACCTTCAATGTTGCAAGCTGAACTGAGAAGCAAAGATGCCAAAAACTCTGACTTGCAAGAAAATGTGAAGTTGCAACAAGCCGAAGCTGCAAAAGCCAAAGAGGAGCTGACCCAGGCCCTGGCCGGAATGGAAAAATTGAAAGAATCCTTCAATCAAGATCGTGCTGCATGGGAAACAGAAAAAGCCGGTTTGACAAAAAGAGTCGTAGATGCGGACGAAGCCCTGAAACTGGTGGCTGAAGAACTAGCCGGTTTGAAGCACCAAATCAATGCTATGACCTCTGCTATCTTTGGTAAGTATCTGCTTATGTATGTTGCATCAGTCAATGAATCTTAAAACTGACCACAATGTTGAAAAAATCTGTGGCAGGAACTCGGATCACTCATCTTGGTGCAGATATGCGGATGAAGCTCAAAGCGGCATACACATTGGTTGAGCAACTATACTCTGGATCTCAGCGAGCCATTAGTACAGCAGCTTATAACAAACCGGCACCAACATTGATTAAGGAAACACTTGAGAAGCTGGGCATGTTACCGGCGCGTATTACCGAGTTGAAAAGAGCCGCTGCAAGAGCCGGAGCATTAACTGCCCTTATTCGAGCCAAGGCCTGGATTCCAGATCTTGAAGCGGAGGATATCATTAAAGGGTATCCAGGCGTTAAAGAAGACGGCTCAAACTTTGACAATGATGATCTTCGGCGGTTGACCAAATAGATGCGGCCAGCGGCCAGCAAATTAGCTGAAGACACCGATTTGTCCCATTTTCAACCGTTTTATGATGCAGAAGGGAAAAGACAGCCGGCCGAGATCCATGAAGTCGAAGAACTTGTGCCTCCGATTCGTAAGCACACTTATACCCCTGATATTAACCCTTCTGATCTAATCCATGAGGAAGCAGTATTCCGAGCTTTAACCGGAATCGATTGGTCAATGGCTGATTTCCAGCGGCTAGGGAGGGATGAAGAAGTGCGTGCACCAACTGATCCGCAACCGTCAAACCGTCGTGATGAAGAGCCCTGATCTGGTCACCGGTTTATATGGCTACTGTGAAAAATAAATGCACTGTTGAGCCGCTTTAAAGCTTCATGTAATAGGATAGCTGAAACTTTGTTTATCTGCCATGCCATCGAGCATGCTTCATATCCCTTTGTGACAATCTGTGCCGCCCCAGGATATATTTTATGCATAGTCTATGATGACTTGCCTTCCTGGGTACAAAAAACTTAAAAGTGTCTAGCGGTTTACCGCTAAACATGTCATAATATCCAAGAAGTATATAGTACTTGAGCTGAATAACCAAGTGTTTGTACAAAAAAATAATGTACAGAACATACCTCATTGAGTGAGCAAATGTATATACAGCAAAGGTGTTTAACACCAACCCGATACGTTTAATAATCTCATCTTCAAAATGCCGGTCTATCTATTAAACCGGACCAGTATACCTACCGGATTTTCTTCATAAAACTGGGGATTTAGTCAAACCATACCGGGTCAGTGACCACCGGTTTATAACTGATCATGAGCCAACAGATGATGGTTGGAAAGCAAGCCGGATCAAGGATGCCGGTTTATCAAAAAATACTTATGATTGTCAACAAACAAAATGCAAATAGGAAAATATGCGAGGCTTTTTACGAGCTGCCAAGCTCCAAATCGAGGCTTTTCATGGGCTGCCAGGCCTCTGAGTTAAACCATTTAACAAAGCCTTTTAAGATGGGCCTCCAATTAACCAATCAATGTTTTAACTATGACAAGTTCAGGGTCTGTAAAAGATTGACTTGTCAAACATTCGATGGGTCATGCCAGGATTACCTGGATAGGAGTGGCTTACTTGATGAAGGCAGGTTAACCCGGGGTTTTAGGTGAATACACCAGGCTTCCAAGCCGTGGCTTGATAGCTAATTACAAGGGCCCTTTCAAACTCTTTGTTGCTTTGCAAAAAAGAGCCCCCAAGTAACTTTGTGAGCGATGCTCAGTGTGTGCCTATGTTTGAGTTTGTACAGTGCACAATACTCTCTTTGGCTCCACAAATTTGTCCTTGTGTGGCTGAAAAGCCTATCAAGAGGTGTAGCTGTGGTTCAAACATGACCAAGCCCCCTAGTGATTTTCTTTATCTTTATGCAGTTGCTAAATCCGGTTTAACAAAGACTTCACTTTGACCGTTAACTTGTTAAAGCACACATATGATATAAGAAAGAATGGATACCCCGCTTATAACGAAGGCTCCGGTTTATTATATGGTATATACACTATCATAAATATGTACAGGTGAAAAAGCCTATGGCTTCAAGTATAGTAAGGCCGAAGGAGAACTATGTTCCATGGCCGCTTTGTCTCCTCCTCTGATTGACGTGAGTCTTCATGCTCTCGAACATCAATGAGGTAGTAGGATCCGTTGTGTAGATTTTTGCTGACCACAAAGGGTCCTTCCCAAGGGGGGGGGATAACTTATGCATATCAGTCTGATCCTGGATGAGCCGGAGCACCAAATCACCTTCTTGAAAGGTTCTAGTTTTAACCCGGCGGCTGTGATAACGTCGAAGATCTTGTTGATAAATCGCCGAACGTGCTGCTGCGAGATCCCGCTCTTCATCCAACAGGTCCAGAGAATCCTGACGTGCCTTCTCATTATCAGCTTCAACATAAGCTGCCACACGGGGTGAATCGTGACGGATGTCACTAGGAAGAACCGCCTCTGCTCCATAAACCATGAAGAAAGGCGTGTAACCCGTAGACCTATTGGGTGTGGTGTTGATGTTCCATAACACAGAAGGTAGCTCCTCGACCCAACAACCCGGCGTCCGCTTTAAGGGAACCATAAGCCTTGGTTTGATACCCCGCAGAATTTCTTTATTTGCCCTTTCTGCTTGACCATTAGATTGGGGGTGAGCCACTGATGCTAGATCAAGCCGGATGTGCTCACGTTGACAGAATTCTTCCATCTCTCCTTTTGACAAGTTAGTGCCATTATCTGTTATAATGCTATGTGGAAAGCCAAACCGGAATATCACCTTTTTGATGAATTGAACCGATGTGGCTACATCACACTTGCTGATTGGCTCTGCCTCTACCCATTTAGTGAATTTATCAACTGCTACTAACAGATGGGTCTTCTTGTCCTTGGAGCGCTTGAAGGGTCCAACCATATCCAACCCCCAAGTGGCAAACGGCCACGTAATTGGAATCATCCACAACTCTTGAGCCGGAACGTGCGCACGGCGGGCAAACTTTTGACATCCATCACATCTTTTGACCAAATCCTCCGCATTAGCATGCGCCGTCAACAGTAAAAGCCGTGGCGAAAAGCTTTAGAAACCAGCGACTTTGAACCAACGTGATGACCGCAATCCCCTTCATGAATTTCTCGCAAAATCTCACAACCTTCTTGAGGAGAAACGCATCATTGAATCGCTCCTGAAACACTGTAACGATGTAACTCCCCGTTGAGTATGGTCATGGACTTGGAACGCTGGATTATCTGTCGGGCCAACGTTTCCTCAATTGGTAACTCGCCCCGGTTCACGTAATCCAGATATGGGATCGTCCAATCCGGTATGGCATGCAAAGCTGCCACCAATTGAGCCTCCAGATCAGGAACAGCCAAATCTTCTTCGGATGGTATTTTGACTGACGGATTGTGCAACACATCAAGAAAGACATTGGGCGGAACCGGTTTACGTTGGCAACCAAGACGACTTAAAGCGTCTGCCGCTTCATTCTTCTGCCGGTCTATATGGTCCACCTGATAACCTTTAAAGTGACCAGCCACTGTGTCCACCTCTCGCTGATATGCAGCCATGAGTGGGTCCTTAGAATCCCAAGTGCCAGACACTTGCTGAGCCACTAGATCTGAATCGCCGAAGCACTTAACCCGGCTCAAATTCATCTCTTTAGCCATCCGAAGACCGTGGAGTAAAGCCTCATATTTAGATGCATTGTTAGTACAAGGGAACATTAAACGGAAGACATAACAAAACTTATCACCTCGTGGGGAGGTTAATATGACTCCAGCCCCCGAACCCTCTAGCTGTCTGGACTCATCAAAATGAATAGTCCAATATGTATTATCTGGTTTCTCCTCAGGTGACTGTAACTCCGTCCAATCGTTGATGAAATCTATGAATGCCTGGGACTTGATCGTCGTGCGGGGTATATATCTGAGCCCGTGGGGTCCAAGCTCAATGGCCCACTTGGCAATCCGGCCAGTTGTCTCTCTGTTTTGAATGATGTCACCCAGAGGAGCTGAACTGACTACTGTGATAGGATGGCCCTGAAAATAGTGTTTGAGCTTCCAGCTTGCCATAAACACCCCATACACCAGTTTCTGCCAATGCGGATACCTCTGCTTTGACTCAATGAGCACCTCACTGATATAATAAACCGGCCGTTGAACCGGATACTCTTTGCCAGGCTCTTTGGGCTCTACCACAATGGCTACGCTGACAGCCCGGGCATTAGCAGCCACATATAATAATAAGGGCTCTTTATCGATCGGTGCTGCCAGTATGGGCGGTTCCACGAGCTGTTTCTTCAGATCTTCAAACGCCTTATCACCTGCTTCACTCCAGACAAAGTTATCCGTTTTCTTGAGCATCTGATATAAGGGAATGGTCTTCTCTCCAAGGCGGCTGATAAACCGGCTCAAGGCTGTAATCCGGCCGGCCAGACGTTGCACATCGTTAATACACGCCGGTTTAGCCAAGGACGTAATCGCTGCAATCTTTTCCGGATTAGCCTCAATGCCTCTATTTGAAACCAAAAAGCCTAAGAGCTTTCCTGCCGGGACACCGAAAACACACTTCTCCGGATTGAGCATCATCTTGTAGACCCAGAGATTGTCAAAAGTTTCCCGTAGATCATCTATCAATGTCTCCTCCTTTTTGGATTTGACCACAATATCATCTACATACGCATGGACATTGCGCCCAATTTGCTTATGAAGGCAATTCTGAACACATCGCTGGTAAGTTGCCTGGGCACTCTTGAGTCCAAAGGGCATGGAAACATAGCAGATGGCTCCAAAGGGAGTTATAAAGGCTGTCTTCTCCTGGTCCTTAACTGCCATTTTGATCTGATGATAACCAGAGTAAGCATCCAAAAAACACAAACGGTCACAACCCGCCGTAGCATCAATTATCTGATCAATGCGAGGGAGAGCAAAGGGGTCTGCAGGGCAAGCCTTGTTTAAATCTGTGTAGTCCACACACATGCGCCAAGTGCCGTTTTTCTTAAGAACCAGCACCGGATTGGCTAACCACTCTGGATGAAAAACTTCAACAATAAACCCAGCAACCAACAAACGGGCGACCTCTTCACCTATAGCCTTGTGCCTTTCCTCGTTGAAGCGGCAGAGGAACTGTCAGACCGGTTTGAATTTTGGATCAATGTTGAGTGTGTGCTCAGCGAGTTCTCTCGGTACACCTAGCATGTCAGAAGGTTTCCATGCAAAGATGTCCCGATTCTCACGGATGAACTCGATGAGCGCGCTTTCCTATTTGGGATCCAGGTTAGCGCTGATGCTGAACTGTTTGGATGAATCGCCAGGGACAAAGTCAACCATCTTAGTGTCTGTAGCTTATTTAAACTTCAATGCTGGATCATGTTCCATGGTTGGCTTTTTTAAGGAGGTCATGTCTGCCGGATCAACTTGCTCCTTATAGAATGTTAACTCCTCCGTGGCACAAACCGACTCAGCATAAGCCGCATCGCCTTCTTCACACTCCAAAGCAATCTTTCTACTTCCATGTACTGTGATAGTCCCCTTATGACCTGGCATTTTAAGCTGCAGGTAAACATAACATGGCCTTGCCATAAACTTAGCATAAACCGGCCGCCCAAACAGAGCGTGGTACGGACTTTTGATATTCACCACCTCAAATGTCACTGTTTCTGACCTTGATCGTAGTCATCTCCAAAAGCTACCTCCAAAGCTATCTTACCAACAGGATATGCAGACTTACCAGGCACCACACCATGGAATACCGTATTTGACGGTTTAAGATCCTTATCTGTCAACCCCATACGGCGGAATGTATCATAATACAAAATATTGATACTACTTCCCCCATCCATGAGCACTTTAGCGAACTTGTATCCCCCAACTTGAGGGGCTACCACCAAGGCCAAGTGACCTGGATTATCAACCCAGGGCGGGTGATCCTCTCTACTCCACAAAATAGGTTGCTCCGACCAGCATAAATACTGAGGTACTGCCGGCTCAACAGAGTTGACTACTCTTTTGTGAAGCTTCTGATCACGTTTGCACAAACTAGTAGTGAAGACATGATATTGCCCGTTGTTCAGCTGTTTGGGATTGCTCTAATAACCCGACTGCTGCTGCTGCTGTTGACTCCCCTGATGGTTGTAACCTCCCTGGTTGCCTTGGTGTCCTTGATTGACGTGTCCGGTTTCATTGCCTGGAAACCCTGAACCGGAACCACCGCCTCCGTAACCCGGCCCGTGGAAAGCTCCTCCTGAACCGCCGAGCGGGCCGTTGTCATATTGGAACATATTGGAATTCTTGAAATCCCGCATGATATAACAATCTTTCCAGAGATGTGATGCCGGTTTCTCCTTTGATCCGTGCTTTGGACAGGGCTGATTTAACAAACGCTCCAAATAGTTGCCTGGACCTCCACCCCTCTGGGGCTGCTTGCCTTTACGGCGTTGGCCATTCTCCTGTGCGTTGGTATTTGCGACAAAGTCCAAACCACTGTCGGCCTTGCGCTTACCAGCGTTCCCATGGCCTGCAGGATTGTGTTGTTGGCCTTTGGCATTGCCGGTCTTCTTACCCTTCTCCGGTTTGTCCTCCTCTGAATCTGGATCTTTGGTATTATCTGAATCGGCGTATTTAACCAAAGTAGCCATGAGTGTTGACATGTCGTTGCAGTGACGTTTGAGCCTTCCCAACTTCTGTTTCAACGGTTTGAAACCGCAATTACCCTCTAACGTTAACACTGCGGTGTCTGCGTTGATACAATCTGACGAATGCAAAATCGCTGAGACCCGTTTGACCCAATGGGTCGTGGACACCCCTTCCTCTTGGACACAAGCGGCCAGATCTACAATTGACATCGGCTGCTTACACGTATCCTTGAAGTTCTGGATAAACCGGTGCTTCAATTCGGCCCATGATCCAATAGAGTTGGTCGGCAAGCTCTTCAACCAAGTGCGAGCTGTTCCTTCCAACATCATGGTGAAATATTTAGCACACACCACCTCGTCCACATCTAACATCTCCATTGCCATCTCATAGCTCTCCACCCACGCCTCTGGCTGCAAATCGGCGGTATAATTTGGTACCTTACGAGGTCCCTTGAAATCCTTGGGTAGTCGCACATTACGCAAAGCAGGAGATAAGCACGGTACCCCTAAGGAACTGAACATCGCCCCTGGCTCCACAGAGGCAATGGGGTGAACCGGAGTATGCTGTCATGCCTCGTGTCGAGCTGTCAACTCGGCCTATCGACATGCGCGGCCATGATCCACAACATCTTGTGCATTGGCACCTCCCCCAGCCGGGTTGTTCCCTCGTGGCAAATTTCGGCGGCGTGCACTACTGGACACGGCCGGTTCGTCCTCCACGTGTCTGCTATAACTCCGGCTTGGGCGGGGAGTGGAGTGAATCCTCTCACGGCTGTGTGAATATGCTTGCTATTGATTTAGTGCTGTCTGAAGGAGATCCCTGGCCCGGCGTTCTTCCACTGCCACTGGTGACTCGCCGTCGGTTGGGAGGGCCGCCCGGCGTGACGCAGCGGCCACAATGTTGTCCAACGGGTTGGAATAATGCCCAGGCGGTGTTGATGGTACAATGTTGTTCTGGCGAGGCAGGTCCGTCGTGCGCGGCTGAACCGGCGCTCCTGCTCCCGGCGCCCCCGCCTGGTTACCAGCTCCTGCGCCTGGCGTGTTGAAAAGATTCTGTGGCTCATAAACGGATGGGAGACGTGATCGGTACCTTCTTCTCATGACTTCCTCTGAAGCATTCTGGTCCAGTCTAATTCGGTAAGCCTGTGCTTCCAACTCGGCCCGCTCCATAGCCATCCTGGTGTTCTCTGCTGCCAGGTCCGCCTTGGCCTGGGCTATCTGATCTTTCACCTTTGCAATCTCCGCATCGTGCTGATCCCTGGCTGCTGCGTCTACCTCCGCGGACATCAATGTTGCCAGAGCATCGAACAAATCAGATAAGACTTGGGCCAGAGGTGGCGCCGAGCTTCCTGCCCCTGCTGGTGTGGCCGTTGTTGAACCGGAGAGCATTGCCGCGGCGGTAGATGAATGAGGCGCCAATTGTGTGCCGGCCATGAAGATGGCGGCCCGGTTTGGCAGACCGGGGGAATCCGGAATACTGTTGCCCTCGGATCCTCCCTCAATCCGGCCGTCCTGCAACTGGTAAAGCGATTCAGTTTCTCCAGAAGACTCGACATCAGAGCAGACTACGGTTTCTCCTTCGGACACCGGTCCGTCCTCGTGCCCTGATCCATGGACGACACCTACGAAAACATGCCTTGCCTCAGGCTGAACCGGCGAAGGACTTGCACACCGAGCCGTTTCGATGATTTCGGTGCAGATGTATGGCTCGGGGGCCGGTTCGCCGATCTTGCCGATGAAGACGTGAATCCCACCAAAGGGGACCCGGTACCCGTATTCGATTGAATCGGCCTCGGGACCCCATCCTGCGTTGTCGATGTAGAGCTTGCCGCGGCGACTCTTCGTCATCCGGCCCACAGCGTATCCCTTAAGTCCATCGAAGCTGCCCTTCAAGAACTCGAAACCATCGTGCGATAGCCCCACGGTGGGCGCCAACTGTCGTGGGTTTGTCACGGCAGATGTCCTCGTGAAAGGACTTAGTTGTGGAGCCATCGCAACAGGTTAGCTTAAAGGGGTTAAACCGGACAAGGGGACACGGGAGTTTATACTAGTTCCGCCCTTTCGATGAAGGTAAAAGCCTACGTCTAGTTGTGATTGGTATTGCTAGGATTTCGAAGGCCAGGGAGCGAATCCGCTTTGTCTGGCTTTCGAGTTGTTGTTGTCTGTCTCTAAACCGCGGCCGGGTCGTCCCTTTATATACATAGGTTGACGCCCACCGGGCTACAGAGTCCCGAAGCCGGTTTATAAACGTATCCGGTTCGGCCTCTCTCTTTCTATCTTACTATAAAAGTTACATGACTGGGTCGGTTTACATTTACATAATGTAACTCGCCTTTGGGCCCTCCGTAAAGCGCCAGCATCTTTACATCTTCATGGGCTTCTAATCTTCAAAGAGTCAACCCGGCTACCCAAGGCCGGTTTACCTCCGGTAGTAATATCCCCAACACCTATGGTTGCACCAAGTTGAATGTGATGTACAACAACGATACGGACTCGGTGAAGCTCTGCCTCGCCTCAGTCCTATGGCTGCACCAGGTTCTGGAGCATTCACCCGTTTCATCGGCAGCGCCGACTGCACCTTCGCTACGATGGAGAGAAGGAAGAATGCGACGATTCGGCCATCTGGTGCAACAAGCTTGTCGACATCCAGAAGCAATACAAGATCATCAGCAACGGGCAGGAGAAGGACTCCATGGTTGACCTTGCTGAGACCATCTGTAAGTGCATCTAGTGCCACCCCTAGTTGGTTTTGGAGTATTGACGACAAACCTGGTTGAGGGACTAATGTGTTTGTGAGAATTGCAGGATAACACAGGTAGAAGTCCCCCATTGATTCGGTTTTTCTACCAGAGATGACCCCTAAAAATGTATGAAGACATTGAAGTCAAAGGTGGTATGTGAAGACATTCACATTGAAGACTATGACAAGAGAAGACATCGCATGAAGACTATGGAGCGCGAAGACTTGGTTGTTTCGTCGTTCTTTTTCTTCTTTGTTGAGTCATAGGAACCACCATACTGTTAAGTGGGATCCAAGAGAACCAGTCAGAATGACTGAAGTGATGCTTAACCAAAATCCTATGTCTTCGAGTGAAGACTATGAGAGCAAATTTTGTCCAGAGTTGGATAAGTCAGCTTTGCTTGTAGCCCAAGTAAAGTTGTCGTGTGTGTTTGAAATCTGACCATTGGAACACGTGTCAGTTCCTTAGTGACCGAGGGTCATTTTGGACAAATTAGGTCAGGTTGCCTAGTGGCTATAAATAGCCCACCACCCTACAACCATAAACGGTTGGCTGCTCAGAGTTAGTGCACGGCTTTTGTCGTTTGAGAGCAACCCACCTCGAAGCCTTTAAGAGAGAATTCCTTGCGAGGATAAATCCCTAACCACCCAGAGCCAAAGAGAGTTAGGCATCACTGAAGTCTTCCTGTCTGTGTGATCTGAAGACTTATTACACCTGAGGACTGTGAATCCTCTAGCCGGTTAGGCATGGCGTTCTGAGCATCCAAGAGTCACTATGGATCGCCGGTGAAAGAAGTCTGTGAAGGTTTGGAAGTCTACCTTGAAGACTTACCAGAGTGATTGGGCAAGGACTGGGTGTCCTTAGCTCAAGGGGAATAAGGTGAAGACACGGTCTTCTGAGTTGAATCTCAGCCTCCCTAACCAGACGTACAGTTGTCACATCAACTGGAACTGGTCCAACAAATCATTGTCTTCAACGAGTCATTGGTTTCATCCTTCCCACTCCTTTACTTACTGTTGGCCCTGGTGAAGTCATTGCCTGATTGCATTATCTTTTGTCTTCATTGAGTGACTGCTTGTTCTGATTAGCTTCACAATATCTTCCTACCTGATCTTTACTGCCTAGCTGCTATTAGTCGTTGTGCTTTCACTTCATTGAATACTTGACTATGGTTTGCCTAGTGTAGTCTACCTTCCGCTGCATGGTAATAGGTTTATTTCTATCGTTTGTCTTCGAAACTTCCATGTTTTGAATACTTTCATAATAATCGCCTATTCACCCCCCCCCCTCTAGTCGATCACTAGCACTTTCAATTAGTATCAGAGCAAGGTACTCCCTTGTTCTGTGTGATTCGGTTTAACCACCTGGAGTTTTAGCTATGTCGACTGCAGGGATAATCAAAGTCTCCGCTGCGTGCCCAGTCTTCGATGGAACTGAATATCCCTACTGGAAGAATAAGATGCGCATGCATCTTGAAGCCATTGATGTCGACCTATGGTATGTCGTCAAGAATGGCGTTCCCAAGGCTGGTGAAGGTGTCACCGCTGCTGATGTCAAGAAGTTCATTCAACTGGACTCCACTGCCAAGAACATCATCTATGGTCATCTGACCAAAGGACAGTATGGCCGTGTGAGTGCTTTGGAAACATCTAAGCTAGTCTGGGACTGGCTCTCCAAGGTCAACGAAGGCGTCTCAACCCAGAGAGATCAGAGAATCAGTGTCCTTCGCAACCTCTTCAACCGCTTCAAGAGAAATGACAATGAGAATGTTCACCTCACGTTTGATCGACTCACTGACATCACAAATGAGCTTCAAGCCCTTGGCGCCAGTAAGATCACCAAGCATGACGTCAAGACACTCCTGAGATCACTTGACAGCTTGTTTGACACCCTAGCTCTGATGATTCAAGAACGTCCTGACTTCAAAACACTCGATCCGTCTGACATACTTGAGAGGCTCATCACACACGAGTTTCAGCTTTCTGAGAAAAGAGACATCTACGGTCCCAACTATGAGCGAACTCGTGCCTTGAAGGCAAAAGCTGTCTCCTCATCTGAACAAGAGTCTGACAGCAGTTCTGATGATCCTGAAGACATTGGAAAGGAGCTTGCTATGCTTGTGAAGAAGTTCCAAAAATTCACCAAGAAGAAAGGCTTCAGAAAGTCCTCACGATCAAACTCAAGGAATGATGAAGCTTCTGCTCATGACTACAAGAAGAGAACATGCCACAAGCACAAGAAACCTGGCCACTACATCTCCGAGTGTCCGCAGTGGGACAATGAGAACAAGAAGAAAAAGAAGAGCAAGGAGTATGATTCTGACGACAAGAAGAAGAAGAAATAATCAAAGTCTTCTTCCAAGTCCTCCTCAAAGTCTTCATCACACAAGAAGAGCTCATCTGGCAAGGCACATGCTTTTGTTGGAAAGGAAATGGATTCAGAGGAGGAGTCCGCTTCTGAGGAGGCGGAGGTGGAGTCTGAGGAGGAGTCTGATTCTGGCGTTGCGAGTTTGGCTACAACATACGTTGCCAAGTCCATCTTCAACACTGAAGACAATGACTCCGTCACCGACACCGATGCAAATGACAAGGACTACTCGGCTCCTACCTACTACTTCATGGCACGCGGTGCCAAGGGTACGACACCAGCTGCTTCAGAATGGATTATTGATAGTGGGTGTACTAATCACATGACTGGCAAGCGAAGCCTTCTTATGGACTCAACCTTACGTCCATCTGACAAAAGTCACATCACATTTGCTGACACTGGTAAAAGTAAGGTATTGGGTCTAGGTAGAGTTGCAATCTCAAAGGATCAACACATGGATAAAGTCATGCTTGTTGAATCCCTTGGTTTCAACTTAATGTCTGTCTCAATGCTTTGCGATTTAAACATGATTGTGATGTTTGGAAAATATCGTTGCCTTGTTCTAATGGAATCTGACAAATCTCTAGTGTTTGAAGGGTATCGGAAAGATGATTTGTACGTGGTAGATTTCTCAGCAGGACCACAACTTGTCGTATGTCTTCTAGCAAAAGCTTCAGAATGCTGGCTCTGGCATCGGAGGCTAGGGCATGCTGGCATGAGGAACTTGCACACTCTTGCAAGACAGAAGCATGTCATAGGCATCGAGGGTGTCAAGTTCAAGAAGGATCACTTATGCGGTGCCTGTGAAGCAGGAAAGATGACGAGGGCCAAGCATCCCTCGAAGACAATCATGACAACGACTCAACCCTTCGAGCTGCTCCACATGGACCTTTTCGGTCCCACTCATTACTCAACTCTTACTACTACTGCTTGTCTCTATGGCTTTGTCATTGTTGATGATTATTCAAGATATACTTGGGTGCATATAATCCTCTACAAGACTGAAGTGCAGGATGTCTTCAGACGCTTCGCCAATCGAGCCATGAACAACTATGGCGTCAAGATAAAGCACATCAGAAGTGACAATGGCACTGAATTCAAGAACACTGGGCTAGATACATATCTTGATACTTTGGGCATCACACATGAATTCTCAGCTCCGTACACGCCACAGCAGAATGGCGTCGTCGAACGCAAGAACAAAAAACTTATTGAGATGGCTCGGACGATGCTTGATGAGTACAAGACTCCAAGAAAATTCTGGCCTGAAGCCATTGATACTGCATGCCATATCATCAACTGTGTTTATCTTCACAAGCTTCTGAACAAGACATCCTATGAGCTCCTTACTGGCAAGAAGCCAAATATCAGTTACTTCAGAGTATTTGGTGCCAGGTGCTGGATCAAGGATCCACATCACACTTCAAAATTTGCACCAAAAGCACATGAAGGTTTTATGCTTGGATATGGAAAGGATTCGCACTCCTACAGAGTCTTCAACCCCTTTCACTATAAAGTGGTTGAAACTGTGGATGTGCGATTCGATGAGACTAGCGGCTCACAAAGAGAGCACCTGCCAAATGTGATAGATGAAGTTCCATCCAGTGAATCAATCAAACTTATGGGAACTGGAGAAATCATACCATCTGAAGCTCAGCCTGAAGAGGAACTTATCATCTCCGCACCTGATCAACCTGAAGACAATGCTCAGCCTGAAGACAATCCTCCTAACGATGACAATGATCAGCAAGAGCAAAATCTTCCTCCTGTACATCCTCGTGTTGCAAATAAAATACAGATTGAGAGAATAATTGATAGCATCAATGCACCAGGTCCACTCACTCGTTTAAGGGCAACACAGCTAGCTAATTTCTGTGGGCACTTCGCATTCGTATCAATATCTGAACCCATGAAAGTTGATGAAGCCTTCATGGAACCTGAATGGATTCAACCTATGCAAGAAGAGCTTCAGCAATTTGAGCTGAATAATGTATGGGAACTGGTTAAGCGTCCTGATCCTCGCAAGCACAATATAATAGGCACCAAATGGATATATCGCAACAAGCAAGATGAGCATGGTCAAGTTGTCAGAAACAAAGCTTGTCTTGTTGCTCAAGGATACACTCAAGTTGAAGGGATTGACTTCGATGAAACATTTGCTCCTGTGGCTAGACTTGAAGCCATACGCATACTGCTGGCGTATGCAAATCATCATAACATTCTTCTGCATCAAATGGATGTGAAGAGCGCTTTTCTCAATGGCAATATTGACGAAGAAGTGTATGTTGCACAACCGCCTGGCTTTGAAGATCCAAAACATCCTAATATGGTGTAGAAGCTCAACAAGGCACTGTATGGCCTCAAGCAAGCCCCTAGGGATTGGTATGACACACTCAAAGACTTCCTGAAGAGCAAAGGCTTCAAACCTGGTTCCCTCGACCCCACTCTCTTCACGAAGACATATGATGGTGAACTGTTTGTGTGGCAAATATATGTGGATGACATTATCTTTGGCTGCACCAATCAGAAATACACTGATGAGTTTGGATATATGATGCAAGAGTAATATCAGATGTCCATGATGGGAGAGATGAAGTTCTTCCTTGGTCTTCAAATACGTCAGCAACGCAATGGCATCTTTATATCTCAAGAGAAATACCTCAAAGATTGCCTGAAGAAATTTGGAACGCAAGATTGCAAAGGCTACACGACGCCAATGCCAGCCAAACATCATCTGGGTCCCGACGACAATGGTAAAGAGTTCGATCAAAAGGTATATCGCTCCATGATTGGTTCCTTGCTTTATTTATGTGCATCTAGGCCAGATCATGCTTAGTGTTTGCATGTGTGCCCGGTTCCAAGCGGCACCAAAGGAATCGCATCACTTAGCTGTGAAGCGAATTCTCAGATATTTGGCTCACACCCCAACACTAGGATTATGGTATCCAAAGGGCTCAGAGTTTGATCTAGTTGGATTCTCGGATGTTGATTATGCTGGTGACAAGGTAGATCGCAAGTCTACATCAGGCACATGTCATTTTCTAGGACGATCACTTGTATGTTGGTCTTCAAAGAAGCAGAACTGTGTATCTCTCTCTACTGCTGAACCTGAATACATTGCTTCTGGATCTTGCTGCGCTCAGCTTCTATGGATGAAGAAAACACTCAAAGATTATGGCATTCACCTGAAGCAAGTGCCACTCTACTGCGACAAGGAAAGCGCCATCAAGATTGCCAACAATCCAGTTCGGCACTCGAAGACAAAGCACATTGAAATTCGTCATCACTTTCTCAGAGATCATGTTGTGAAGGAAGATATTGATATCATACACGTCAACACTGAAGAGCAATTGGCATATATCTTCACCAAGCCCTTGGATGATAAGAGGTTTTGCAAGTTACGGTGTGAGCTAAATATCTTGGAATCCTCAAATGTCATGTGATCAGGCACACATCCTAACACTTATGCATGTTGATGACTTAGATGTTCAACACACGAAGTAAAGTATATCTTCAATAAATGAAGACTTACATTCTGAGTGTGAATACATTAACGTGGAATTTGACTTCGGAGCGCCACGATAATTGTGCGCCGTGTCTGGGTCTAATACTTCCTATACGGTGGGTAACGCCACCACCAAATTCTTCTGTTGAAGTGTTTTACCCATGGCGTTACATTTGCTATGTCTTCACATTTGGTTTGTCTTCATTTTCAACTTGTCCTAATGATTATCTTCACTATGTTGATATGATTGTCTTCTGGTATATACTGATTTGGTTTGGTTTCTGTCCTCTACAGCATTCACTTATAGCTATAGCTTCTTGATGAATCTTTTGAACTAAGTGAATGTGATCGGACCCTAACCCCTCTATGCTTCTTTCCTAAGTCTATCTATCCAAATCATATGCATTCTATTGACACTGTCAAATGTCTTCTCTGCATCCATGACACCAGAAGACACAGAGACAAACATTAATCCGTTTTCAATGCTAAATCCTTTCACCTGAAACCCGGAGAAGTGGGAACGACCACCCGACAATCCAGGCATGCGTGGATCGTGGAACAACCTCCGATGGGTTGCATGATAGCCACGTGTCCTTCAGATGTGAATCGCCAGGGGCACTTGTGTAATAACTCTGTGCCGTCCCTATCCCTATAAATACACGCCTCACCACAGTCATTATCCCTTCTTCCACTCTCGCACAAACCCTAGCACCACCGCTAGCCCTCGACGACGCCGGCGACGAAGCGCTTAGCTGCCGCGACCTCACCGACGCCGTCTTCACGCCGGCCGCGGACATCGTCTTCTCCACCGTCGCCGTAGGTGTCCTCCGTCGCCAAGTTAGGGCACGGACGGTCGAACTGCTCGGCCTCCTCTCCCACTCTGTCTAGCAGTTCTTCGTGTGGTAAATAAAACTTCCTTTTTACGGCCCCCTTTGATCCTATAGATTCATCACTTTCTACCACAAGAAGTTTCTATTCACACAAGTTGGATCTATTTCATACTGCATCTCATAATATGCCTAGTATGTTCACTTATGCTTCACAAAGAAGTTACATTCCTCACTTGTACTTATTCGTGGATTCGTACAAATCTGGAACCAACTCTCTATCTATGAGTAAATGTCTTTGCACTATGAGGTCAATGTCCTCTAAACTGATTTATCTTCAAAATCTTCTGAGAATGCATATGACCTCTTCCCCTTCCCTCGCACCTTAATGTTATCACAGGTACATGTCTGTGGGAGAATCCCTTGGTTCTCATAGTCTGCATTCGTTTGCAAAATTCTTACAGCATCACATTAACTCTCCCGAAGCCAGTTCCTGTTTGACCAGAAAGCGGAAGCCTTTGAAGCCTTTAAACGTGTTGAAGCCCTTCGGTTTAAGCTTCATGGCACCAGAGAAACCTACAAGAAAGGGCGGCAGACAGCGCCGTGGGGGTACATCAACGGACCTGCCCGAAGATCTTTATGAACTGTACAAAACTGACCCCGAAGAAAGCTATGGTCAGCGCAAGACATGAATCCAATGGATTCGAAGATACTGGGCAGAGCAATGGTTCAAGTACAGGTTTGTGACCCAGGAATATGCTGAGAAGAACGCCATCAAATGACCGTGGGGAGACATCCTATACAAAAATCTTCAACCCAAGTGCAGAGCTGAAGCCATTGAACAAGGCTTCTATCCTTGCATGGTCCGTGGACCGCAGCCTGCGGATGCAGACCCATCTTCATTACTATGGTGTCGCGATGATAATCTGTTCAAGCGCAACCTTCATTTTGCCAGGAACTCGGCCAAAGAGAACAAGAAGTCACGAGGCTTAGACTTCAATCCGGGCCCCTCCGCTCCTCGTGCTGATGGCACACGCGAAGCTGAACCCAATGTTGTTGGGCCCTTCTACAACCTGGAAGGTCTCATCACTCATATCATGGTTCAAGGGACAGCCGTGGATGAGCTTGCAAACGACGTTGAATCTGATGAAGCACATGCACCGCCGAAGCCAAAGAAACTGAAGAAGCCTAAAGCTTCAAAGCCTGCTCCTACACCAAAGGTCTTATAGGCGAAGCCTCTGGCCACTGCACCTCCTGAACATAGTGTGTAGTCTGAAGATTTGTCACGCATCTCCAAGCCCTCGAGAGTGAAGATGCCCTTGCAACCCACCAGCCAAGAACCGACTGCTGGTGCTATTCTGCGCAATGACGCCATTGATCTATCCAGCGATGAAGATCTTGCAGATGACGCTCTTGAGCAACTGATTAAGAGCAAAGAAGAAGCAGAAATCTTCAATGATTTGCCTCTCTTTGACGTGGCAATCCTCCACAACTTCATTCATGAGTGGTTTGAAACCCCCAATCTCAGCTTTGATGATCTGCAACTTCCAATTGGCCTCAGCGTCGCTTTCACTGGCGCCATTGCTTCTGAGCTAGCTCTAGCTCAACGCATCGTTGAACTGAAGCAAAAGATCGACTATGAGAAAGCTCAGTTCAACAAGCACATGGCAAAGCTCAGCGTGCAAGATGTGAAAAACTTCAAGATTATGCTGCACAAGCTCAAGGAAGCCTTTCTCAAGAAACGTGAAGAAGCTAAAGGGTCTCGTGAGCGCATGAAGAGTCTGGCTGACAAGTGCATGCAAGCCTACAATGAAGCTGAGAAGCGCAAGGCTCTTGGGCGTCCTGGCATCGACCCCATAATGGCGGCCAAGCCGAAGAAGAAGAAGCCAGCTGTGGCCGAACCCGAAGCAACAAGGCAGGAAGTACATCCCATTATCTTCCCTGCCAGTATGACAGGCTCGAAGCCTAAGGTCCCCACAATGGCTTCAGAACTAAAGAAGACAAGGGCTGCCGAGGCTGAAGCCAGAAAGAGAAAAAATCCTGAAGCTTCTAATGCCGCTCCCTCCAAAAAGAAGCGCAAAACCAAGAAAGATCGGGCTGCTCCCACAGATCCCCTTGTTGTCGAGCCCATCTTGGTTGCTCGTCCTGCCTCTTCGCATCAAGAACGACGGATGATAGTTCATGAGCCTGCTTTCACAGAGGCTCCTGAAGCTGGAGACATTCCAGCAGTTGACCCCACCGCTGCTGAAGACATTGGTCACCATGACAATGTTGAAGATGATGAAGTCCTTCCTCAGATCGAGCACCAATTGGTATCATCGCCTGTGCTCACGCACAGCGAACTCATCAGCATTGGTCGTCCTCTGACGCCAACTGCTCAGGATGCATCGTGGGCTGATCACCCACAGAGACAAGACACTCCAAGCTCTCCCCAACCGCAAGCTACCCCACCAGTGCAAGATGATGATGACTTTGAGGCCCCGCACGCTCCATCTCCACAAGCGTCGCCCACATTACGCAGGCTTCGCAAAGGACCCAGGCCCCAAGTCACTCCCACAATGCACGTGTCTGAATCTGAAGCCAAAATGGCTGAAGATGTTCCGGCTGCATCAGCCGATGAAGAAGAAGATGAAGAAGAAGCCCCAAGAGTTACTAGAGTTGCTACACCCCCGTCTCACCAAGATGTTTTTCTCAAGGAGAACGTGACTGACCCTCCAGCTTCTGAAGTGGAGGTTCACAACCCTGAGGCGGCCACCAATATCATTGCTGACGCCAATGACATTGTCATGGTTGAAGCCAATACGGCGCCAGAAGCCAATGAAACACCTGAAGTCAATGCTGCAACACCTGAAGTCAGTGCTGCAGCACCTGAGGTCCAAGCACCTGAAGCACATGTGGCCCCTGAAGCCCATGAAGACAATGTCAATGCCCCTGTTCCCCCTCCAAGACCTCACACAATGGAGCTGGCATTTGATCATGGTCAGCCGGTTATGGTTCGATGGCCCATTCTGACTCCTCCACCTGCTGCTGGTCCACAATTTGAGTACCACGTCGAGCATAGGCCTCAAGTTCAAAAGCCCAAGCCAAGACTTCCAGGATTCCCAGGCACTGCCACTTCACCTGGGGTCTTCAATGCAAATGGCTTCGTGGCACATAATACCTTCTTCAACAGCTCCAAGAACCCCTATACAAGACCACGCATTTCCTCAGATTGGTTTTGGAGCTATCAGCAGCGCAGCTACTATTCTTGTGTCCTATACAATCAAGGGCGCATATTTCCACATATGCGCCTCGACTCTGAAGCTATAGCTGGTCTGCCCTGCCTCGAAGAAGCATTGGACTGTTTTAGAGATGCTGGTCTGTTGCAGTTCGTCACTGACAAGGAGCACTGGAACGAAGAATTGCTGCTTCAATTCTATGCCACTCTTCATATTCAAGGCTACAATAGGGATCCGAAGACTTGGGTCCTTGAGTGGATGACAGGCAATGTCCATCATGAAGCTAAAGCTCTTGATATCAATGAGCTCACAGGCCTGCCCACTCCTGGTGAATACTATGAACCAGGTTGACAACAACATCAAAACGCCTTGGAAAGCATCTTTCAGAAGCCAGAACCCAACATGAGTAAATGCTGAGCATGATGAAGCCTCTGCCTCATGACGCTGAATACCCATCTGAGTTCTTTGTTGAAGACCTAGAGTACCTGCCTCGCACCATTTACCACATCATCAGGAAGACTCTATGGCCTGTCAAAGGACACTCATCTGCAGCGAAGCTTGAAGGAGCAATGAAGACTTTGGTTTTCTATATCTTCAATGGCATCAGCTTCAATGCTCAAGACTTCTTCATCGGGCAGTTGGCTGCGTCTGGCTCTGACATCTTTGGGTTGAAATTCTATGCTCCATGGGTCATGCGTCTGATAAAGCGTCACTCAGCTTTCAACTATCAGCCGTCTGCGCGCAATCATCTTATATTCTTGCCCGAGGTTGATCTGTCAGTTGAAGCCATTTACCCAGAGCCTGCTAAGGATCCCATTTATCTTCACAATGCTGATCACCAAAGCTTCACCCAGCCCATTGAAGGGATTCCAGCAGTTTCTCGTGTTTATCCCCTTGCTGGAAACACACGTGTCCCTCATGCTCAAACTGACGTCACTGGTAGCACCATTGCGCAAAGGCCTCAAAGACGATCTTGTGTCCTCAATGACCGAGAGCTTCTCGTTGCGCTACATCAGAAACAGGACAAACATCACGACTGGCTTAAGCGTCAGATGCAAAGCCTCTTGGTGGATGTCAACCGCATTCGCAATCTTGCCACCAAGAATGCCTTTGTCACTCATGAAACCTGTCGGAGGTCGTGGAAGAGTTTGACCCTACTTAGTGCTGAAGCTGATCTGCATGACGATGGCTTCACCGAACACTTCAAGTTTAACTCAACTCCTCCCAGAAATGCTCACTTGCGTCGGACTCCCTCACTTGAAGACTCTGAATACTCGTCCTCAGCTGCGACCGTAAATGCCAGAGTCATCGATGACCAAGATGATGCAACTTCACCTCCTCCAACTTCAGCGTGTGTCGACACTGCACCAAGTTCCTCTGCACCACCAGATCTCAACGACGACCCTGTTGCCTCGCCTGCACCTCATGAGAATGAGTAGGCGCTCTATGTCTTCAAACCTTTTTGGTCCTCACTGACAAAAGGGGGAGAAGCATATGAGTTGATAGTCTTCAAGCGGGTCTATATGGGTGGTTGATTTACTTTTTGCTACTTTTGCCAAGTGCTTACAACTCTCGTTTTCAATACATTTGGTTCTTTGAGTTGTAACACTTAAACTCGATGGTCGTCTGCTACTTATTTGCTATTCTGTGATGCGATGATAAATTCCGCATGTGCGACGATAAATTCTGCACTTAGATCATTTTGCAGACGTCCATTTTTCATTATGCATGTCATTATCTTCGTTACATCATATCTTGCATAATGACTTGTCATCATAGGTTGAAGAGGATCTCCACAAGTACAACCTGCCATGTGCATTTGCATTCCAAAAGCAAACTACTTATATGCACATCTTCAGGGGGAGCCCTTGCAACTTATGAAGACAATACCCTATTCTTTACAAATTCACATATTTTATTCCCCGTTGAAAACTTCAACCAGTTTGTCATCAATCACCAAAAAGGGGGAGATTGTAAGTGCATCTAGTGCCACCCCTAGTTGGTTTTGGAGCATTGACGACAAACCTGGTTGAGGGACTAATGTGTTTGTGAGAATTGTAGGATAACACAGGTAGAAGTCCCTCATTGATTCGGTTTTTCTACCAGAGATGACCCCTAAAAATGTATGAAGACATTGAAGTCAAAGGTGGTATGTGAAGACATTCACATTGAAGACTATGACAAGAGAAGACATCGCATGAAGACTATGGAGTGCGAAGACTTAGTTGTTTCGTCGTTCTTTTTCTTCTTTGTTGAGTCACAGGAACCACCGTACTGTTAAGTGGGGTCCAAGAGAACCAGTCAGAATGACTGAAGTGATGCTTAACCAAAACCCTATGTCTTCGAGTGAAGACTATGAGAGCAAATCTTGTCCAGAGTTGGATAAGTCAGCTTTGCTTGTAGCCCAAGTAAAGTTGCCGTGTGTGTTTGAAATCTGACCGTTGGAACACGTGTCAGTTCCTTAGTGATCAAGGGTCATTTCGGACAAATCAGGTCGGGTTGCCTAGTGGCTATAAATAGCCCACCCCCTACAACCATAAACGGTTGGCTGCTCAGAGTTAGTGCACGGCTTTTGTCGTTTGAGAGCAACCCACCTCGAAGCCTTTAAAAGGGAATTACTTGCGAGGATAAAGCCCTAACCACCCAGAGCCAAAGAGAGTTAGGCATCACTGAAGTCTTCCTGTCTGTGTGATCTGAAAACTTATTACACTTGAGGACTGTGAATCCTCCAGCCGGTTAGGCGTCGCGTTCTATCACCGGTGAACGAAGTCTGTGAAGGTTTGGAAGTCTACCTTGAAGACTTACTAGAGTGATTGGGCAAGGACTGGTGTCCTTAGCTCAAGGGGAATAAGGTGAAGACGCGGTCTTTTGAGTTGAATCTCAGCCTCCCTAACCAGACGTACAGTTATCATAGCAACTGGAACTGGTCCAACAAATCATTGTCTTCAACGAGTCACTGGTTTCATCCTTCCCACTCCTTTACTTACTGTTGGCCCTGGTGAAGTCATTGCCTGATTTCATTATCTTTTGTCTTCATTGAGTGACTGCTTGTTCTGATTGGCTTCACAATATCTTCCTACCTGATCTTTACTGCCTAGCTGCTATTAGTCGTTGTGCTTTCACTTCATTGAATACTTGACTATGGTTTGCCTAGTGTAGTCTACCTTCCGCTGCATGGTAATAGGTTTATTTCTATCGTTTGTCTTCGAAACTTCCATGTTTTGAAGACTTTCATAAAAATCGCCTATTCACCCCCCCCCCTCTAGTCGATCACTAGCACTTTCACCATCATCGACCCCTGATACGAAAACATGAAAGAAGACGACCTGAACATGTGGGAGGTACCTCTGAATCTAGCCTACATAACCTATGTGGCCAAGGATGCATACGCATGCTACGACATGTACAGGCAGATCTTGGACATGAGGGCGTGTCTGCTTCCCGTAACCGACGAGTACACGGACAGCCGCAGCGTCATGATCAAGTGTGCCAGAAAGGTCTAGATGTTGTACTTTATCTATTTATAAGCACCTTTATCATCTGAGTGTTTCATGCATTAGCCTATGTGTCGTAATTATCTGTTTTGTCTGAAATATTTCTTTTAATAACCCATTAACCCGATTGCTTTTTTAGTGGCTATTTGCTTATATATGTAAACTAGTTCACTTGTCCGTAAAAAAACTAGTTCACTCGGCTGCCGTGCTTTGAATCTTCTTCCTCCCAACATATTCCCCTCCTTAGGTGGACCCAATAGGTCTCTGAATTTTCTCCCACTTTCTTTTTTGATGTAAACTGAGTTTTCTCCCAGTACTTTCTCCTAGAACAAACTCAACTGTCCCACGTCTAGCCTAAAAAATAATAATACCTCACGTACTATTAACTCATCAAATTAAAATGATATTTTATTTCGTAAGTTGGAAGTTCTTACAAAATAATAATAATAATAATAATAATAATTGTTTATATAACTTGGCAAGTTAACTCCTAGTGATTGTGTACATAAGCTTGCAAAGATTTTACTGACGTGCAATCATGTGTTTATGTTTTTATAACATTTCTTCGTCTAGCCCATCATGATATTTTCACCCAGCCCAGCAAGTCCGCGGATTTCGAGAAAAATGAAAATGGGATTTAAACGGGCTGCATACATGCTACATCATTGTTTCACCCAGCCCACCAAATGGACTAAAAAGAAATGGATTGACAGCTGGGTCCATGGCCACAACCCAGTTTTTTTGTGATTTGCCAAGTAAGTCACTTTGTCAGGCTTGTTGGGTTGCAAATCTTTAAAGACGAGGAGAGCTTCATTCGGTTGGCCGAGAAAATGGCCTATCAGTAATGAGAAATGGGTTGTACATTTTTAAAACACATCAAACCGGCAATTAGTTTCAAATATCTTTTTTTTCATTTCGAGATTTTAAATTACATTAATTTTTATGCGTAGAGAATTTGTTGGATTTTATATTGATATACATTTATTTTTAAAATCAGTTTGAATGTGAGTCGAAATTTCGGGATTAAAAACAGTTCGGACCGCACCGAAATATGCAAAATTTCGTATAAATTTTTAACCGTGGCCACAATATGGGTTGTAATGCTAACAAAAAGAATATGGGCTTCAAAAAACCTTAAGAATTAGCAAATGGGCTGTAAATTATTAGAAATAATGGCAGATGGGTTGTATGGTGTTTTCCACAGATTTAAGGCTTTCCTAAAAAAAGTTGACGCACAAGCAGTGACTGTTGGATGTCCATCAAACGGCCGCCGTGCTACTTCAATCTCTGCTCTTCCTGCTCCAGCCGCTCAAACAAGCGCCGGCGGGATTGCCTGCTCCCTCCTCCCCGTGGCCGATTGTGCTGCCGCGCAGGCCTCACCGCCCCACCGTACTCCCATCGTTGGCCTAGCCATATTTCTACTCACCCCCACACATGCTGTTATTCTCCGGCGACGGCAGACGAACCAGTAAACCCTCGTATAGTCGTACTCCCCTCCGCGTGGGAAACAACTGCCGAGTCTTCCCTGCCTCCGTGTCGTTCCCTTCCTAGGCCTCGCCGTCGTCCACCGCCCTGGTGCTCTCGGCGTGGCCTGGTCAACGTGGTCAATGACTGACATGCATCTGAAGTGGATTGTACGTGGAGAGGCCGGCAGCTGGGTCCACGGCCGCACGCAAGGAAATGCCTCCTTATTATGCGCAAAATAATGATTCCTCCACCTGACATCAGGGACCCACCGAAAGGGCCTCTGTATTTCGTGAAAAAAACGTTACCGGCACTGACAGCTCGGACCAACGAGTTATATCTTCGCACGCAAGGAAGTGCCTCCTTATTACGCACAAAAAAATGAATACTCCCCCTGTTAGCTGGGACCCAATATAGTGGGAGGCTGACTTGTGGGCCTACTAAGTTGACGGGGACGGAGGGCTTTGTCAACTTAGTCAATATGCACGATTCTAGCTCCAGTGACCGTACGATGTCCATCCAACGGCCGTAGTGCTTCTTCAACCTCTGGTCTTCTTGCTCCAGCCGCCCAAACTAGCGCCGGTCGTGCCTCGTGCTCCTGCCTCTCGTGGCCGGCTGTGATGCGGCGGAGGCCTCACCGCCCCTACTACTCCCACCGCTGGCCAGGCCATTCCTCTACTCACCCACACCCCCTGTTATTCTGCGGCAACGGCAGCCTCACACCGCAGCGAACCAGTGAACCCTCGTACTCCTCTACGCGTCGGCATCCACTGACGTGTCTTCCCCGGCTCCGCGTCGTCCCCTTCCTAGGCCTCGCCGTCGTCCACCGCCCTGGTGCTCTCAGCGCGGCGTGGTTAACATGGTCAAGGAACGGCTTCCATCGGACGTGGACTGTACATGGAGAGGCTGACAGCTGGGTCCACGGCCGCAGCAAGGAAGTGCCTCCTTATTACATGCAAAATAATTATTCCTCCACCTGACAGCGGGGACCCACCGGACGGGCCACCGTATTTCGCGAAAAAAATGTTTGCCCCTGACTGCTGGGACCCACCAGCTACATCTTCGCACGCAAGGAAGTGCGTCCGGGCAAAAACAAACGATTCGCCCCCTAACTGCTGGGACCCACCAGTTACATCTTCGCAGGCAAGGAAGTGCCTGACAGTCGGGACCCACCTGGTCGAAGCGTACGTAGCGTTGTCATTCTAGTCGCGAACGTGTACGTACATATATACTGGTGGATGTAGAGGCACGCACGTGTCGTAGTAGAGACGCGTATGTGTCGTAGTAGAGGCGCGCACGTAGCATGTACACGTACGTACAGCGGCCAGGGTGCAAGAAAGAAAATACGGCCACGTATGTGTACATACGGGCAGGGTCTCGAACGCCTACTCGCGCATACGTACGGCCAAGGCTCGTGTACATGGCTGGGTCAGAACAGAGAAATAGCGTCGTCGTCGTGTTCATGGGGAGGCAACGGAATGAGTCGTGTTCATGGGGAGGCAACGGAATGTGTCGTGTTCATCGGGAGGCAACAGAACGCGTGGGAGCCAACCGGCTGGGTCGGAACGGAATGTGTGGTCGTGTTCATCGGGAGGGCTTGGACGGAACAGGCGATGGAAATGAGGCCTGGCGTACCGCACAATGGAGGAAACGGACCTCCTACGTTCGGAACGGGGTCCTGTTGATCGAGAGGGGTCTGGCGTACCGCAAAACGAATGAAACGGACCTCCTACGGTCGAAACGGGGGTCCTGTTGATCGGGAGGGGTGTGGTGTACCACAAAACGGACGAAACGGACCTCCTACGGTCGAAACAGGGGTCATGTTCATCGGGAGTGGTGTGGCGTACCACAAAATGGGACTCCATGGGATACTGTTCATCTCCACCGTCGACCTCCTCCAGCCTCCACGGGCTGCCGTCGACGATCGGGTTCAGTTAACAGCCATCGATCGATCGCTCAGGTTCAGTAACGCGTAGCCTGCAGTGCAATCGCTCGGGTTCAGTTAGAGCCCAACGCCTCGCTCGGATTCAGTTAGAGCCAACGCCTCGCACACACGCGCGTACGTGTATGAGAGAAACGCGCATCGCTCGGCCCCCGACCTCCCACCATAACCGGGAACTCCCCGAAATTTCCTCCCCCTCACTTCTACCACGGTCTTTTTCGTCATGGATGGCCCAAAGGATATCATGCAGCTGCGTCTCCGGCCCGCCCAGGACGAAAAGCCATTTTCTGTCATGATTTTTTGTCATAGAAGTAGGAGCCCAGCACATCTATGATGATACCGGGTTTTGTCACAATTATCGTCATAGAAGTGTCATATGTATGACAGAAAAAAAATTCGTTCGGCCCAAAATGTCACGGATGTGTCTTTTTTTTGTAGTGCTTCCTAGTTGGAGTAGGAGAAGAAGGAAGAGGGGGAGAGAGAGAAGGAAAGGGGGGCGGCCCCCACCCCAATTCGGATTGGGCTTGGGGGGCGCCCTCCACCTGGCCGCCTCCTCCTCTCTTCCACTAAGGCCCAATAGGGCCCATTGACTCCCCGGGGGTTCCGGTAACCTCCGAGTACTCCGGAAAATGTCCGAACTCATCCGGAACCATTCTGGTGTCCAAACATAGCCTTCCAATATATCGATCTTTAGTCTCGGCCATTTCGAGACTCCTCGTCATGTCTGTGATCACATCCGGGACTCTGAACTACCTTCAGTACATCAAAACACATAAACTCATAATACCGATCGTCATCGAACGTTAAGCGTGCGGACCCTACGGGTTCGAGAACTATGTAGACATGACCGAGACACGTCTCCGGTCAATAACTAATAGCGGAACCTGGATGCTCATATTGGCTCCCACATATTCTACGAAGATCTTTATGGGTCAGACTACATAACAACATACGTTGTTCCCTTTGTCATCGGTATGTTACTTGCCCGAGATTCGATCGTCGGTATCATCATACCTAGTTCAATCTCGTTACCGGAAAGTCTCTTTACTCGTTCCATAATGCATCATCTTGTAACTAACTCATTAGTCACATTGCTTGCAAGGCTTATAGTGATGTGCATTACCGAGAGGGCCCAGAGATACCTCTCCGACAATCGGAGTGACAAATCATAATCTTGATCTATGCCAACTCAACAAACACCATCGGAAACACCTGTAGAGTATCTTTATAATCACCTAGTTATGTTGTGACATTTGATAGCACACTAAGTGTTCCTCTGGTATTCAGGAGTTGCATAATCTCATAGTCATGGGAACATATATAAGTTATGGAGAAAGCAATAGCAGTAAACTAAACGATCATCGTGCTAAGCTAACGAATGGGTCAAGTCAATCACATCATTCTCTAATGATGTGATCCCGTTCATCAAATGATAACTCTTTGTCCATGGCTAGGAAACTTAACCACTTTTTATCAACGAGCTAGTCAAGTAGAGACATATTAGTGACACTCTGTTTGTCTATGTATTCACACATGTACTAAGTTTCCGGTTAATACAATTCTAGCATGAATAATAAACATTTATCACGATATAAGGAAATATAAATAACAACTTTATTATTGCCTTTAGGGCATATTTCCTTCAATCACATGTCGCGCTTTGAACGCTTCCTTTGAATTTTTTCCGCATATGTTTTCGGTTTTTTTTGACTTTTCGGTTTTCAATCGGTCTTTCTTAGCTTTTGGTCAAATAAAAAATTGAAAAAAAACTTGCATGAAAAAACATGTCTTTTTCTTCCGCGAAAGGCATGGGTTTGCTTTCGCAAGAGGCTTGGCCGTGCCTCTCGAAAATGGAAAAAGGACGGGTTTTTTCTTCCGCGAGAGGCACGAGTTTGCTTCCGCATGAGCCATGGTCGTGCCTCTCGAAAACGAAAAAAATGTGTTTTTTCCTTCCACAGAGGCACGGGTTTGCTTTCGCGAGAGGCACGACCGTGTCTTTCGAAAACGAAGAAAACACATTTTCTCCTTTTTTTTCCTTTCACGAGAGGCACATGTTTGCTTTGGAAACGAAGAAAAGTGTGCTCCTGGCTCGGATTTTTGTCCTTTTTACGAAAAAAATCGCCAAAACCTATCAACATGGGATCTAATTTTAAAAATCTCGATGCAAGAAATCCAAGGGTAAAAACAGTTCGAGATTTGGACGCACGGCTTAAGAGATGAAACATTTTGAGTAAACAAATCAACAAAAAAAGGCAAACTCACAGTGCGCCATTTGTCACAACCTAAAACAATAGAAGTGACCTTTGCAAGATTGCTTCTTAATTAGTGATTTCATCAACCCTGACTCACGCTTGTGATAATGTTGGGGCGTTGGGCCATGCTTTATGGAGAACGACAACGTTGCCATGTTTCAGGCCCACAATGATACTCTCTCACATACACACGTGTAGTGGTTAAAAACACACTAAGATTTCTTTAATTATTTTATAAAAGAAATTTCGATCTATTTATCAACTATCAAGATAGTACAAAGAACATCAAAAGTAAAAATTACGTCCAAATCCGTAAACCATCCAGTGACAACTAGAAACATTGGAAGAACACTCAAATTTATTAACAAAACCAGCAGCACAAACAACTTTTTTTTTACTTAAGTGTTTTTGTAGCCGACCATCTTCTTCCTCCCGAATGGACCGATAATGTGCAGCCGCGTGACTCTTTGTCAGCAAAGCCAACTTACCATTGTTGATCATGAACAAGAAATCATCGAGGAAGTGGTCCTGTCGGGCCAGCACCTTGAACAAGCCATCACAACGGAAGAGCTGTAGATCCCAGAGCCAGATCTACATTATTTCTCACATGTCTCACGCCAACGCCGCATGACCAACTGATGTGATGATGTTTGATAATGAATACTTCGTAGGTCCTACATGACCTCATATTTCAGCAGCACAAAATGCATATGCTAGTCACAATTGTTATGCAATTTGGGCCGAATGTAGGTCATCATGTGGACCAAGGAGCAGGACAAACCCCTCAAGCGGCCCACAAGGGGTGGGGGAGACACTGCAAACATTCGAAATTACTATCCAACTCTCCTGGTTGCGACAAGTGGCGCACATGCAGCATGCCACTTGTCGCAACTAGGGAGTTTTTTCTTTTTTCGTAGATTAGTTTATTCAAAATGTTTTATCTCTCAAATCGTGCGTCCAAATCTCAAACCGCTTTCATTGTTGGATTTCTCGCGTTGAGATTTTCAAAACTAAATCTCATGTTGACAGTTTTGACGAATTTTTTTCATGAAAAAAACCGGACGAAAAAACTGAACCGGGAGCACAGTTTTTTCCCTTTCCAAAAGAGGCATGCCCGCGCCTCTCACGGAAGCAAAACCGTGACTCTCGCGGAAGAAAAAAAAAGAGAAAACACGTTTTTTTTCATTTCCGAGGAGGCACGGCCGTGACTCTCGCGAAAGCACAACCGTGCCTCTCGCGGAAGCAAAACTGTGACTCTCGCGAAATTAAAAAAAAATAGAAAACACATTTTTATTCATTTCCGAGAGGCGCGGCTGTGACTCTCACAAAAACACAACCGTGCCTCTCGCGGAAGCAAAACCGTGATTCTCGCAAAAGAAAAAAAACAGAAAACATGTTTTTTTTCTTCGTTTCTGAGAGGCACGGCCGTGACTCTCGCTAAAGCACAACCGTTAGGGCCAGTTCTTTTGGGCGATTCTATCAGAATCGCCCCCCTCCCCAGCTTCTCCCAGAATCATCACTCCATATATTTTTTACAATCCTAGCTAATTAGATCTTAACTAGATAGGATTGTAAAAAAAAATATGGAGTGGCGATTCTAGGAGAAGCTGCAGAGGGGGGCAATTCTGGGAGAATCGCCGAAAAGAACTGGCCCTTACTCTCGCAGAAGGAAAACCGTGACTCTCGCGAAAAGAAAAAACAGAAAACACGTTTTTCCGTTTCCGAGAGGCATGGCCGCGACTCTCGTGAAAGCACACCCGTACCTCTCGCGGAAGCAAAACCGTGACTCTCATGAAAGAAAAATAACAGAAAACACGTTTTTTTCCTTTTCGAGAGGCACGACCGTGACTCTCGCGAAAGAAAAACCGTGCCTCTCGCGGAAGTAAAACCGTGACTCTCGCGCAAGGCAAAAAAAGAAAACACGTTTATTTTGCATTTTTTTAATAAAAAAGCTATGGTGGAAAACCAAAACGTCGAAAAAAAACCGTTTAAAAAGCCGAAAACGCATGCGGAAAAATAAAATAAAAAACAAAATCCGGAGGGAGTCCCCAGGGCGCGACATGTGGCGAATGGCTGAGAGCGAGCCAAGTGGCGCTGATCGTTGCCAGGCTTCCGAAGGAGCGCTCGTTAACTAGTTGCTCTCGCAAACATTATGGGACGCTTCTTGTGAAACCACATATTGACCACACGTGCGTGTCATTGGGCCGACCCGGGCGGCACTCATTTTTCATACTTTTTTTGGTGGGTTTTCATTTTCTCCGGTTCTATTTTCTGTTTATCCTTTCCCTTTTTATCTTTTTATTATTCTTTCTTTGTTTTTTCCTACTTCTATATTCCCTTTTTTCTTTTCTTTTTAATATTTACTTCCTAATAATATGTACAAATTTTATTTTGCAAAATACACGATAATATTTAAAAACTACATGAAATTTATTCAAAATCAAATAATACTATTTTTGAATATTTTATTTCAAAATACATGGACATTGTATTGTAAATACGTGAATAATTTGTTAGTTGTTTGCTTTTTTTAAATGTGTGAAGACTTTTTAAAATACATGATTTAAAAAACCACGAACTATGATTTTTTTTAAATAGGTTCGATTTTTTAAGTATTTTCATAATTTTTATTCGAATTATTTTTTGAAATAAAAGTGATAATATTTTTATTACATGATTTCTTTTCAAAGTGTGTGGTCAAATTTTAAAATCACACAAATAGTTATAAAAGATACACAGAGACTTTTTTTTAATATGTGCATATATTCTTGTAACACATAAATATTTTATTTTTTTACTATTAAATTAATTATATAAAAATGACCAATAAAATTGACCTTTTCTTTCTAGAAATGGCTTTTTAATGGGCGATGGAATTGTTTATCTGCATTGCTAACTAGATTTATTACGATTAAAGCCCGCAAAAAAAATGACAAACCTTATGTGTTGCTAGCTAGTTTTTGCATTTGAAAATTCTGCAAATATTACATTCAACAGAGTCTGAACCGCTGTAGAGTCGTATGGATTTCATTTGGGTATCTTTGTCGTGTCAAACTAACAATGAACACAATTTGTCTGAGATACCCACTTCCCTTGTATCACACAACAATTTCAGTTCCAATATCAATCCAAGAAGATGTTTTTTCTAATGACCTGACATGCTATTTGGTGTGTTTAAAGGCATGTAAATTCATCGTTAGCAAACTAATCATGTGGAGTGTGTTAGAATTTTTTGGCCTCTCCGATTTGCCCATTAGCATGTCTGTAGCCACCGAGCATATTCTAAGTTAGCTAACAAATATGTGATCTAAATATGTACCTATATGATATCTCTATCCGGTTTCATCTGCAAATTGACCTAGAAAATCTGATATGAGTTGGTAATACTGCTTACATCCAGATTTCATAACTCGCAGGCTTGATATTATTGACAAGGTAGCGTTCAGTTTTGCTTCCATATGGCATCTCTATCTCTTTAACTCAAAATATTTTTGTCCTCTGCGTGCAGATGTCAAATACGTGCATACTGTAGTACCTTATTTAAATCAGAATCACTCAACATATGAAATGCATGGATACCAGGATATGTCATTTCAGTATATGCAATGTCTGAATTCCAATTGATCAGTACAATACTGACGATTCCTTGGTGTACATACTTATATTGACTGTTATAGGACGATAATCCGGTACAATCTGACTAAACATAGCTTGGTAATTCAAGAACTTACTAAGCACACAGAAAGGATAAATACTAGCCAGTAAACAACATATCAGCACGATATCGACAAACATTATAGGCAAACAATTTCTGAAACTGCAGCACTACACAGATACTAGCACTACCACCCGCAACAAGATCAGTACTTTAGAAGCTGAGCGCCGAGAGAAGAATGACAGTGGTGAAAACCAGTGCCAGAGCGGAGGTCACCAGAGCCGGCAGCGCCACAGCGCCGCCGTTCTTGGTGTTGTGCGGCCTCGTGTTCACCGCGCCGCCACCGGTACCGGTGTGCCTCCCGGCACCGCTCGCTCCACCACCGGAGCCGCGGCCTCCCGTGTGCCCAAGCTTCCTGGCTCTCGACATCTCCAGGAGCCTCTGGCCTTGGATTTCTGGAAAAGTAAGCGGCAGTTCCAGGAATAACTTTGTAAGAGATATGAAGAAAGTAGGGAGAAAAGAGGAGATTGATGCACACAAACTACTAACCATGGGGCTGGAGAGCTGCACCAGCCATGGCCCTTCTCGGAGCTGCCTCACACCATGTGCCATGGGAAGCGACGGCGAGGAGGAGGAGGAAGAAAGCGAAGGCACCTTTCTTCATCTTGAGATGGACTCGGTGCCCAACAGAGCAACTCCGATGTGGAGTGTGTGCGGAGGCTCGTCTAGTCTTTTAACTCCTGGATGCTGGAGAGCAGCTAGCTAAGATAAGACCACTCCACAAGCTATTGTGCATGGTGGCAACAGTTGAGCTTGGTTCTTTCTGTGGCAGACACTGTGCCTTGAGCCGGAGAGGCGCCTTGCACCGTGCCTTTCCCACCCTCTCGTTAGCTCACAAAATCAGGGTTAGTACTCTCCCGTAATCTTGCTGATTAGCACCACCCCCAAAACGAGCAACAGTTTGAGGAACTTTTGTTTCGGTGCTCTATGGCATCACTGGTGTTTCCGCTGGGGGCAAGAGGGGGCAAAGCGAACTGCAAAAGCTACCCAAAGAGCATATTTTGTTGCTTTTTTTATCTGTGTGCATGTCGTTGGCGCTGAGATTCCACGATGCTCCACCACATGTGCTCTTTGCCAGCTCCGAGAGCTACAGAATTTTGAGACCACAGGCAGCCTGTAATGTAGAAATCCTGAGATTGGTTTTCTCATCTCCTCCATCCGATCAGCAGGGGATACGGTGTGATCTTTGCCTTTCTGAGATGTCGTTTTGGGCGGCCTGTGAATGGTCCTTTCAGCCCAAGTTTCAGACGTGGCATTTTCTGCAGAGGAACAGTTACATCAGTACAAAGTAGCAAGGACAACTGCTGCATCAGTAAAAACAATTCTTACGCATTCTGAAAGAAAATAGTACATTGTCGGGTCATGAGAAGTTTGTACAGATCATGAAACCGGATTATGAAATCATAGAGGGTGTTTTTTCCTCTTCAGAAAATAAAAGTAGATACATCACTTGTCACCCTGAAAAGAATGATGTTACCACTGAGTGGGAAGGTAGTGCGCCCTCTTTTCAGAGCAGGCTTCAGACAAAACGCACTCATAGATGAGAGTGGACGTTATTTCTGTGCTGGAGAAGATTTACAAGAAGGAAAGGCACGCCTAGCTGCGCCACTGAGTATTGGCGTTGTCAATTTGTTAGTTTTTGTTAGTCTGGTGTCATGTTTTCCTTTTCTAGTGTTATATCCAAACAAATATCAAAAGTGTCAAAAGGCATATTATGTAGTATCTGTGGTCGGTCATAACGATAGACATTTTCAATATGCGATTCTCAAAATATGGGTATCAAAATGAAACCCCCTTTTTTTTTGCTCGTGTGAGAGCTAGACTTGAAAGTGGTCCACCCTTGAATTTCCACTTCACTTGGAAAGCGAAAGGGTACATGTACTTAATGGTATTTTATGCATGTACTCAGTGTTGCATATTAGTATAAGGGGGTGTTTGGTTTCAGGGACTTTTTTGTGTTGGGACTAGAAAAAGTTCCTAGCAAACCAAATAGGGTAGGACTTTTTTGAGACTTTTTGCTAAAAGTCCTTAGAAGCACTTTCTTAAAAGTCTTTTTTTAAAAGTCATAGAGACTAGAAAAAGTCCTAGGACTAAAGAACCAAACACCACCTAATTCACCACCGAATTGTAAAAGATTGCCTACTCGGAGCTACGGCAGGGCCAAACCAGGTCATGGCCCGCCCAGCCAAATAAGATTTCAATGTAGAGTGATGCTAATTTTGGGCCCTAGATGCAAATTTTCAGGCGTATATCTTAATCTAGCCCTTTTGGGCCCGCCCGGTGATGTGTGTAGCTCTGCCACTGCCTGCTCATCTAGTGTTCTTACTTCTTCTGATTTCATGCATGGACATTAATAGATACTCCATCTCTAAAGTATAGAAGTGCATGCTCTAGCCAATGCAACTAGAAAATCGATCTGATGAAAGAGATTAGACAATGCATTTATACGTCAGCAACCCCTCCCCCCTCACGTGTGGCTCCCTCAGTACTCAAGACCTCTTGACTCTTACCATGTAGAGGTGCATGCTCTACCAATGCAACAAAAAACCGATCTGATGAAAAAGACTATTCAATACATTTATACGTCAACATAAAGAAATATAAAACCATTTAGATCACCGAAGTAGTGATCTAAATGGTCTTATATTTATTTACAGAGGGAGTACTAATTAGCACCAAGGGTTTTTTTTTCGAAAAGGGGGGGCTCCCCGGCCTCTGCACCAAGGGCTTTAAAAGGGACACAATCAAAACTGTGAAGCGCCATTTGTCTTTCAGATAACATTGTTATCTCAAAGGAACACCAACCCAACAGAATACCCTAGCAGATTCTTTCACACACTGGGTACCACTCCTTTTTTCGTTGGATCCACCATTTCATTTTATCTCACCTCATCTCTCTGACTTAAGCTCACTTTTGGCTTAGGCCGGACCTGTGGGCGTGGATGATGTTGCATGTTAAACTATGCTTGTCCTTTGGCTTTAATTTCCTGTAGTGGATGTTATAGGCTTTGAACCAGATGGTTTCTTTTAATAGAAATCGGAGGGGGGCTTCTTTCAGTAAAAAAAAAACTCTCTGACTTAAATTTCATACCTTGAGGTTGCAGAGGCAAGAGAAATTGTGGCAGTTACAATGAAATCTGGCTTTCCCTGGGAGTGAACCACCACATCTCAGATACTCTTCTTGACCAATGTCAACCAAGAAGCCACCCGGTGCAAAGGATGCAGGTCAGGTCACTCGTTTCTTTTCCACTCACCGTTTTCCAAATCAACATGTGCTCACTTGGACACCCAGCTGGTACCCTCATGTTTGTACATATCTGAAGAAGAACGACCATTTTATTTCAGTTTGTACAGAGAAATCTTGAGCATAAATATCGCAGCGTTTAGTTCTCTAGACAACAGGTTCCTGTCAAACGTGCAGGTTTACTTGAGCTAGTGACTGGGAATGTCACAATGCATAAACAGAAACGAGACATGCATAGAATGGAACACAGTATATTAAGAGAAAACAGAGGCACATATGAAGGGTACAGGAGACTGCAAAGTGTACATTTTTCACACGGACTCGGGGAGTAGTATAAGGCCCAAGGATAAAGCCCAACCCCAGAAATCTGGTGACCAGCATTACTCCGGGAGCGCGCGATCCTCAAAAAAAAAAAAAAAAACAAAAAAACTCTGGGAGCGCGCGGGGATCACGAACTTCAGCATGGGACTGGATTGATCTCTCCTACTGTCAGACATGATCTCCAGCGGGCACTGAAGTGCAGGACCGCGCAACTCCCTCCATACACGCGCAGCCCTGACATCACGGCCGGCGGCGAGGTATGGCGGTGGATCCGGTGCTTGGCGCCCTCGCTGGCAATGAAGAAGGAACACGGAGCCGCGAAGGGGAAGGGCGGGTCACGCCATCGGCTTCGACGGAACACGTACAGCGCAGGATTGGAACGGCGAAGGGCGGCGGGGCGTAATAGGTAAGAATACGTGGAGAAGAAGCTGAACTTGGGCTGTCCATGCGCCAGATCGGAATGCGACGGGCGTGCGCGCATTTTGGTGTTTTTCATATTTTTTTGACAAAGGTGTTTTTCATTTTTGGTTTCGTAAATTAGGTGGCCTTGCCACCCATGGAGTCTCTCAGCAAGTCAGCATGCAATTGTTCTATCGCTCTGACCTCTGCACAGGGCCGTACCCGAGAATTCAGGGCCCGGTGCAAAGTAGCACGAGATGAGGCTCTTTAGATAGAAAATTACGTCTAATAATATAAGATGTTTTTGTAAACTAACATAGCTTGCTAAAATGTCTTATATTTTAGGACGGATGGATGATTTATTATTTATTTAGCATACTATAAACATAATCTTTCCAATAATAATCCACTTTAGCGGTGATTTATAGCTTACAAAAATATCTTATATTGTGGGACGGAGTAGTTATTTAAGTCGATAGAGAGGTCAAGAGAAAGATGTGCACTTGTGTTTCTGTAGTGGCTTGCCTTGGAATTTGGAACTGGCTAGTGTTGGTACTTGAAATGTTTTACAGGAGATGAAGCGTTGCTTGAATATTCCCTTGACTAATACTATTAATTGACATTTAAAATATGTTTTGGGGTTTCAAAAATTTAGGGGCCCTGTGCCATCGCACAGGCTGCACCTGCCTGCCATACGGGCCTGCCTCTGCATCCATGGATCGATCACTGTAAACCAAACAAAACAAACGAAAATGAAAAGGGAACGTGGCATGTATACAAAGGATCCAAATTTATTATAAAAAGGTTCGTCGGAAGTACAAAGCATCCCAGAACATTATATATATTATTGAGGATCTTGGACCATCGAACAACCATTGTCGTTGTCGGAACAAGTCGTCAACGTGATATCGTCGACGCTATTATACTGAAGGCGCCCTGACCTTATTGATGACAACCAAAATGTCTTCATGCATGTGCCTCTAAGGACCATTGTCTCGAAAGCCGCAGTCGTTGCCGTTCAATCCTTGAATCAATCTGAAAAACCTGACACAATATCTCGCCGTCGTATACACACGACGAGAAACCCTAGCCTCGCCACTCCGAGGAGCTGGCAGGAATCTACGTCGAAGCCCCGTTAAATCTGTCACTGCGGACAAACTCGAGGAGGATCGGAGTCCGAAAGACCGACTCGAAGATGAGGCGCCGCCTCCACTAGGACTAAAACTTCAACCTATATACTAACCGGAACGAGGCACCATGATTCCTCTCACCGCTACCTGCCATCAAAACGACATGCAAGAGGAAGACGAATTCACGGGTTCACCGACGAAGACGGAGGAGAGGAAAGCTATAAGCGGCTTTATTTTTCTTTTATTGAAACGAAATACTACGTACTACTAGTAGCAAAGTGCCAAAGTGTCCACGGGCGAGCTAACACCGGTCGGCACTCAGGTCAAGCCCCGGCAGGCCTGCGCCCTTCAGCGGCAGCACCGGTCGGACTATTCGTCTTGCACGACGACCCTGGCCCTCCCGACGCCGCCAGACGCCGCAGAAACAAATGCCGGAGAAGGCCAACGGCAGGCTCGCCGAGGACAGCGTCTCCACTCAGCACCTGTGTCGAGCTTCCTCCGGTGAGGAGCAACGTCATGATCAGCGCCGTCAAGACCGTCACCGCGGCAACAAACTTTGATCGGATCATCGATGCAATGTGCATGCAAACTAAAGAAAGAGTGGTGTTTGAGGAGAGCGATCGATGGTTGATGGGGTCGGAGCGCGCCGTGTACCGTATAAAAGGGAGGAGACCGGCGGCGGCGTTTTTGTTTGAATGCTGGCCGCAGGCCGCAGCGCGCTCTAGCTTGCACGAATACGTATTCTGCGTGTTACGTGTTTGCGCGGCTGGGAACTGCGCGTGCAGCCTCCACCGTACGCCGCATATCTAACGGCCCTCGGTGTCTACGAGCATCTCCAACAGCGGTGGCAAATATCGTGCGCGTGGGAAAAGCTAGTTTTAGCGCGCGCGGAGCGGGTCCGTGCGAGCGGGCGCAGGAAATTCCGGCGAGCGGGAAAAGGCTGCCCTTCGCGCGCTAGATTTGGCGCGTGGCGTCCGGCGCACTGTACAAAACGCGCACGTCCGATGCAACCAGCCGCACACTCGACCGTTCCCGTCGGCCCTTTCTTCCTTTCGCCGCCCCTCTCTTATTTGCATCTGGCGCCCCGCCGCCGCCGCCGCGCCCTTCCCTCGCTGTGTCGCCCTTCCCCCGCTGTCGACATGCCACCGCGTCGCCGAAGCAGCTCGGGCTACCGCGGCACACTACTAGGAAAAGGCCTACTAGTGGCGCACCTGTTTTGCCTACTAATGGCGCACTACAGGTGCGCCACTAGTATCACGTCATTAGTATTTTTTTACTACAGATGTGCCACTAGTATCATGCCATTAGTATATGTTATACTAATGGCGCACCATGTAGTGCACTATTAGTATAGCCCACGGTGCACCATTAGTATGCCTCCCAGGGGGCCATATTTACCCATGTGCTTTGGCATACTAATGGCGCACTAGTGGATGATGCCCCATTAGAGTCCTTTTTGTAGTGCGCCATTAGTGTGCTGAGTGGTGCGCCACTAGTATGAATATTACGGATTATTATTTTTCTGATATTTGCACATGTTAGAAAACATATTACTACACATAATATAGAGAGCACAACATATAAACAGCAGATTCATCGAATACAATAAAAGATTAGTCTCCGAATACAATTCATCGTATTAGTCTCCGAATTCAAAAGACCGAACAAAGATAAAACATTACAAGTCTCCAGACCGCGAGTAGCGAGTTTGTCGGAAGTAATACTAATCCTAACAAGTCCTACTAATCATCATCATACAACTTCTACTCGTTATTAATAACAAGTCATACAATCATCATCTTGATAGTCATCGAACCAACCCTACTTAATTGTTCTTAGCACATGATCATCAGTATTAGGCAGGACCTAAATACCCTATTTAAGGTAAAATAGCATAAAACAATATAGATCCTGACTCTTCATTATGGAGAATGGAGATCATCCTGTATCCAATTATTGCGCTTCACTTCCTTTTGCTTCCAAGAACCTCCTTATGACTGTCCATACATTTTTTTCATCCTTTGATTTGCATGTCTCCACTTTTTTTAGAAATCTGATATCGACAGTTGAGGTTCATAGGATGACCTGGCTGTATGTTCAAAACATTAAGGCTACCTTTCTGATACATCAAATGAGGCACACAATTCTCTGGGATTATTTGTTGAAAAACATAGTAATAACTTCATAGTTACCAATGATGTACTAGTTTTAGAAGTATGCAAAAGATGCACGGATGTCCTAATAGTAAAAAATCTTACCAGGGTTCCATGGTAGTTACCGTAGTTGAACACATGCACTAGTGGCACGTATTGACCATAATGTTGAGGAGTTTGATTGTAGATATTGTAATTCTCAATGTCAGTACAAAATCCAACCAGATGATTTTTCTCCTTGTAAGTTGTTAATTCGGAGCCATCGGTGTAGTGGGTTTTGTCTACCATCTCCCGCACATTCTTTGAACAATGAAAATAAGCTGTCAACTATTTTGAAATAAACAATATAAATTAGCTAATAACTATGTTTGAGAAATTCACATAGCGGTAGAATTGGAGGCATATCGACAAGGACCCAAATGTCCATATTGTCTTGCTCGGTTTTAGGATCACCAAGATCCATGGTGACAAGCATACCCTCATCAAAACCATACATTTTGCAAAATGCTTCCCAATTTTTGCAATCAAAATGGGTTACGCTCCCAGAATTATACAGATTTACTTCAAAATCCACATCGTGATGAGTCCTTAGGTGAATTTTCTTTGTTTCAGAAATTTCATGGTCTTCAAAATCCATCCTCTCCAAGACATAGCATCTTGCATGGCATGGAATAAGCTATACTGGAATTGTAAAAGATGAAAATTACACGTTGAAATAGTTAAAGTCATGCTTAATTATGAAAATAACACTTGTCGTCGTTGTGTACCGTGTCAACTTTGAAGGTCTCCTCGAGCTTAATGTTGAAGCGCCGATCATCGTCCAGGTGAGGCATGTCGCACAGACCTCGATCGTCGTGGCACCAGCCGCACTCCCCCGGGAGACTTTCGTCGTCCGATGACGACATATCCTACGTTCATAATTCAAAACTACATCATCTCTTGCGTTGGGTCCAATAAGATAATCCATAGTGTGGTGAAAACACGCCCTTCGAACTGGTTTGAGCTATTGGTGAATGGAGATGGTCTAAGATTTTCAGTAGTAAGAAGTGAAGTGGTAATTTTGAGAGCAAATGGTTAGGATGAGTGATTCCTCTTTCCTGTTTAGCTTTACAATAGAATATTGTTAGTCATGCACACTTGTGCATTTTTAGCCAGGCCCAGTGGAGTTGGCCTAAAAACATTTCTTTCTTTAAGCCTGCTACATCCATCTCAAGTATTTATGGTCAAGGGTTAGCAGGGCCATCCAAATAGAATATGTGGTATGGGCTTTTTTAGTAGGTCATCCTACCAGATTAGGGTTTATCGATGACGAGCAACTGACATTAGTAATAACTATGAGTTGATATCACACTTCTATATGTATAATACAAGAGGCAGTTTATCCTACTTAATTAAGTACTAAGATACCCCGGCCCATGCATTAGTCGCAAGTACCCCATATGTCCTATTTTGTGTAAAGTCATGCTAAAATTCACGGAAAATTTCAGCATGACCTTTGCTGAAAATAGGACATATGGAGTACCCGAATTTGCCGGAATGGAAGTTAATCAACATTCCAGCAAACTCAAGGGCCTCTCGGGGTACCTGCAAAATCATTATCCCCGCGTAATGAAGTCGCCAATGGGTCATTTCAGAAGATCACAAGTAGCATCATCACAAGTACAACATCATCACAAGTACAGCAGCAGCAGCAATGAATACAGGCATAACAGCAGCAGCAGCAACAGGTTTATTCTTCTTCTTCATAAACATTAATTGGTGTGGGTGACTCTATCTGCCCTGTAATGACTCACTCAACTTAACAGGACAACCCACAAGCATTGTTTTGATTCCAACAGTTGTTGTAAAATACATCCAGCAAAGGTGCTCTAAAATCAGAAATACTACCCCCAAATCTTTAGCTCAATTCTGAAAATACATGGCTAGGACAACGGTAGCATTCAACCACAAGCCCAATCCTATACTTAACTAGGCCCAGGTCCATTAAATTCTTACAGAAACCAAGAAATGGAATCAACTCCCCTTGTTGTTGATTCAGTCACAGGAAATGCCATGTCTCAAAAATATCAAGTAGCACCATCATGTTCGATTTCAATATAAGGAATATTACAAAATTAACAGTTAAGATCCCAGGTGAGTAACACACTTTGGTCTTCTAGTTACAAAACAAAACTAACATAACTCCTTAATCACTATTTCAGCAAGCAGCAGAGGAGGTTTAAAGGAAAGGAGCATATGTAGAAATACACAACAGAAAAATACAAGAAGCCTTTGACACTCCGCTGCTCAAGGTACCACTACCCCATGCACATGTATTTGGGTAAGCAGCAGAGCAGAGGAGGAGGCCATTTAATCAGGTAAATGGTGCATTTACAAACTCTTTTCTCCTGGGAACTAGAAGAAAATCTCAGTCACTGAAATGGACACACAGGGCAACAAAACTAGTGCCTAAACTAAACTAACTAATTAGACTAACTAACTAAAGTAGTCCCTAAACAAGGAGCCTAAACTAACTAATTAACTAACTAACTAATTAGACTAACACACATGGCATGGGCGCAGGGCTACCGGCCAGGTGAGGTGGGGCTCGCGGCCAGGGACTTCAGAGGCGTGGCCGGGCGCGGCACGCGTGCAGCAGGACGGGGCAGCAGAAAGGAAGCCCGGCGCGCGGCGAGGCCATATGCCGCGCAGCAGCAGTAGGGTTCAGGCACGATGGAGTCGGCGTCCTACGGCATCTAACTCGATGGGGGAAAGGGGGCGAGGGAGGAGCTCACCGCGGTGGCGACGGCGAGATGGGGAGCAACGGTGGCGACGGCGAGTGGAGGAAGAAGAAGTGCTCGGGCCTCCTCTCCGGGTGGACGCAGGCCTCCTCCTCCTAGTGCTCCGGGGGCTGGCAGTCGTGGCGGCAGGCCATCGGCGGCGAGGACCGAGACGGCGAGGCGGGGCGCGGGGGTCGTCGGAGGGGTGTGGAGCGAGGGGGGAAGTGGATCTGGCGAGGGAGGGACGAAGGGATCGGGCGAATTAGCTAGGGGAGAGATTACTAATGGTGCACCCCCTGGCGGTGCGCCATTAGTATGTTTTTTTATAGCAATGGCGCACCCCCGAGCGGTGTGCCATAAGTAATCTTTTTTTAAATAGCGATGGCGCACCAGCCAGCGGTGCGCCATAAGTAATTTTTTTATTATTTTTTGTTGCATCTAATAATTTTTTAGAAAATGAATATGAATATGAAACAGTAATAAGTTTTTATAAAAACAGTAATAATTTTTTTAAAAAATATCATCAAATTTGTTATTTGAAAATATTTATGAATATAAAAAATATCATCAAATTTGTTATTTGAAAATATCATCGAATTTGTTATTTGAAAATATAATCAAATTTGTTTTTTTGGATTTTTAGTTGCATTCATTTGTGACGGTGGAGCCGGGGAGGGTGCGGGGGGTCCTCGGCGACGGTGGAGCGGGGGAGGATGCGGTGGGTCGTCGGCGGCGGTGGAACGGGGGAAGGGTGCGGTGGGTCGTGGCGGCGATGCGCGGCGGAGGGGGCGGTCGTGTCCTCGCGGTAGTTGGAGCGCGCGAGCGTCTCTTGCGCTTCGGCGTGCGTCGGGCCGTGGAAGGGAGGTGCGCCCGTGGCGTCATCGCGGCCCCCCCCGCCGGCGCGGGGACGGGGCCGAGCGGCTGCGTCGGCCCACTCGGGGGTGTCTCCTCAACGGCCCGGTGCAGCGGGGAGCGCGTCGCGCTGCGTTCCGGCGACGCCGGTGGAGCCGGGGAGGTCGCCCGGGCGTAGTGCCTCGGCCAGGCCGTGGAGCGGGGGAGGGTGCGGTGGGTCGTCGTCGGCGGTGGAGCGGGGAAGGGTGCGGTGGGTCGTCGGCGGCGATGAAACGGGGGAGGATGCGGGGGGGAGGGGTCGTCGGCGGCGGTGGAGCGAGGGAGGGTGCGGGGTTGCTCGGCGGCGGTGGAGCGGGGAGGGTGCGGGGATGCTTGTGGTGCGCCATTAGTTGTTTTGCAAAAAAATTATAATAGTGGCACACTGTGTGGCAGGTGCGCCATTAGTATTTTTGGAAAAAAAATTGTTACTAGTGGCGCACCAACACATGGTGCGTCACTGTTATATAGTAGTGGCGCACCACATGTCTGGTGCGTCATTAGTGGCCATATCATCCATAGCCCTTTTCCTAGTAGTGGCATCCACGTCCGCCCTTCCGGCTGGTTCTACCGAAGATCCTCTCCAGTAACATGCGTCTCAGTCTCGGGACATTCGAGACCGCGCACGAGGCGCCCGCTCCTACGATGCTGCGGCATGGCGCCTCAGCAGGCCACGCTCGTAGATGAACTTCCACGATGCACAGATGTGCTAGCAGGCGCAGGACCTCGCGTCGCCGCCCCGTCTTGTAATAGACGAGGACCGTAAGGAACAACGCAGACGCCAGCGTCGCCTACTCATCGCCGAGGCGGACGAGCTAGCCATGATGATGACGATTCAGAGTAGGTTCTAATTGGACCGTAGTTTTTATCTATTTTGTCCTATTGGACTAGTTTTTTTATCTATATATGCTATGATGAACTATGTATGTTATATGAACTATCTATGTATCGTCTTTTTTATCTATTTTAGTCTATGCATGTGTTTTTTTATATTTGTTCGAAGTGTATATTTTGTTTGTGTGAGAGTGCGCGTTGTTTAGGTTTGCAGCGCCTGTTGGAGCAGCTCGTGCACGCTAAATTTTTGAGCAGCCGTTGGAGTAAGCGCTCTTCGCCATGCAAAAACAGACTATCTGCGCGTTGCAAAATGTTTTTTAACGTGCCGCACATATCATGGTTGTTGAAGATGCTCTAAAGACATGTACAATGGTGCTATCTTATGAGTGCCACGTAGGATCAATGATAAGGTGAAGGAGAGAGAATTCATTAGAAATAAGAGAAGACAAGAGATGATCTCTTAACATAATATGTCTCACCATATTTTTAGGAATTGTTAGTTATTGAAAATCTCTACTCCTAATGTCTCAGTTAGTAGTCTGCGTTCCGGATTTTATTTTCGTCCCACCTACCATGTTTTTTGATACTTCTTTGGTACCTACTCCCGCCTCTCAGTTCAAAAAAACCCAACCAAAACCACGTTCACATAGTTCTCTCGCAAGCGACAAAATCTAACGAAAATAAACCTCCGAAGAAAAACCAGTGAAAAAAGACCCTCCACGACCCGCACGCAGGCAGGAACGAGCGAGGCCTCCAGGTCCAGGGTGCCCACCTCTCTTTCTCTCTCGCCTCCCACCCTCACCCTCCCGATCTGGTCGCCGCCCACCCTCACCCTCCCGATCTCGTGAGTTGCAGGGGAAATCGGTCTCCAGAATCGCCACCACCGATGCCGCTCGGTTCCCCTCCGTAACCTGCCACTTGCGACGGACCAAGGTCGCCGATGTGGGCTCGACGCAGCCGCCCGGAGCTACTTCGCCCTCGACATCGAGGAGGGCGTGGGCTAATCGAGCTCCCGGCCGCCCTGCTCCTCTACAAACTATCTCTATCCTCAGTCGTAGGCTCCTCGTGCTTTATCCCCTGCGCCGCCACCCAATGGTCTCCGCCAGCGCCGCGTGCCCCCAAGAAAATGGCGGCCTTGGATGAAAACGTGCGACTCAATCAACCTTGAGAAGATCCCCATCAACGCGGACTCCCCTATGTAAGTCCCCAATTCCCCTCCCTTCTCCCTTCCCTTGATCCAAATCTCGTACCCACAAATCTAGATCATGGCCATAGGGAAACCAACAACGAGAAGAAGCGGCTCGCCGAGATATGCCATGTCGACTTCTCCTTTTGTCATCAATGGAGGCACCACGAAGGCCAAGAAGAAGGCCCCAATAGCCCTAGCCATGGCAGGGCCTCATGTAGAGCCTGAAGTAGGTGCAGCATCATAGTCCATCCTTGCACATACAAGAAAAAGACATTTATTTCTGATTATGGTCCATGTGAATAATGATGTTACTACGGGCCTATTTGTTTCTTCTGATTATGGTCCTTTTAGTATTGATTCTTGCTTGTATATTAAGAATTAAGTTCCCCTGGTTAGAAGTAACCATTAGTTCTTTCTACTTTCTGAAGAACTAGCATTCTTTTCTCTTTATTTTTTCGTCCATATTAAATTGTTTGGCACAAACATACATCTGAAATAAATGCAAGTCTATATCAAGTACTGAGATTAAGATGGATGGGAGGTCACGGATGCTGGGTCGGAATTTGAATGCTAATGCCTTCACTACTTTGTTGTGCTGTTTATCTTACACGGTTATGAGTCCGGTGTGTGGATCGGTCATTGGTGAAAGCGGCCGCCTAATTTCAGAGTTCTTCCTTTATTCTCCCAGGACCAAACCAATGATCAATGTGTGCTGAGAATGACAGCAGTATGCACCACATTTGCAGTCTTAACTACATGGTAAGCTTTACTAAACTGAAACTTGTCCAAACATTTGCAACCAATGTTGGAAAAATTTATCAGGTTGCAGTTTTGCGGCCGTGTTGAATCGCTTTTATACTTAATACTTTTGATGGGTCGTACAAGCTAGTTGAACTGCCACTGTTTGCTACAACCTACAAATATACATATCTTCAATATATGACTCACTATATATGAACTTCTCCGTGCATAAATTGTGTTTTTAGACGATTCACTGTAGAAATTGGTGTGCTATAACAGTGAGACTGTTCTATATATTGCTATCCAGATTTGACATTTAGTTTCCATAACCTTTATTTTTCTGTTATTATTAAGGACAACATGCTAATTTCTCTAATCCACTCTTATTGTAATTTTATGATTTTGTTTCTAGGTTAGTAAAACTTTTTATTCAGCTCAAAGAGGTCCTGCAGTACATCCTAGGAAATAAAGGCGAGTCAATTCGGTGAGGATAAACTGGATTGCCTTCTATTGTGGCGGGTCAAACTATTTTTTGAAACACCACCACCACCTACATGCTTTTTTCTTCCTTTTCTTTCTAATAGAGCGCTGATTGTACCTACTTAGAAATGTTAGTGGATGCATCCAAGTCTAATTTGGCACTTCTTTTTTAAGCTGATTGGAGAGGTCATATCTAGCTATAAGTTGTTTGCTACTGTATTTCTTTAGTTCCAATTAATTGGATTTGATTTTAAAGTTCTACAGCCAAATGATAGTTCAGAGAGAGTACATGTTCCTGACTCATGCATTGGCCGGTGAGGTGTTTGATTCAGACAGAATTAAAATGCTTATTAGAAGATCACGTGTATACATGTCACCCATCTATAACTGACGTACATTGATTTAAAGTTTTTTCACCATTTTGAATATTGTTGAAATCCTTTTTTTTCTTTGTTTGCAGCGTGTGTGTGATTCGAAGGAAGGCGAACAATGTGTGCTATGAATATTGGAGGCCAGAGTGGTGCGGCCCAACTTATGCCTTGTGCGTTGGACGCGAGCGACCTGCTCTAGCGATCATATCAGGCCAGCCCAGTCGAGCGAAGCTGCGAGGACTGGTTCAACGTGGAGAAAAATAGGTTGTTACTCCACTTGTTTGACTAAATGATGCAAATGCTTTCCCCATAGGATAACTTGACAATTTGTCGAGAGAAGTAATAAAAATCGTCAAGCTTAAAGAGCAAAAGTTTGAGCACTGAAACGGTGAGTTCAGATGCCATGTAGTTCATAGTCTATGTGCAACGACTCTTTAATTTGACTGAAGCAAATGTGATTTCTGGTTCTACCAAATTATTTTATTTTATTGTGCAACACAAGTATCTTTATTTGACCTTGTTTCCTTAGACTATGAAGAGGTTAGAAGAAAAAAATGTTGATTGTTGTATTGTCACATTGTACATCATAATCATTGTTGTATATGTTTTTGCATACATACATCAATGATGTACATAGACAGAAGAAGTCTTAACAGAGCTATTTCAAAACAAGATGAGGAGAGCCCCAATGATTTAAACAGTAAAATACTAACCTGCACATGATCATATAATGTACGGATCACAGGCTGGCTAAACCCTTCTTTCGAGTCTCCTAACATTGTCTACTTAATTTTCAGTACCTGCAAGGTCAGCTAGCTAGAAATTTGGGTATGCTGCTATATGCCTTCAGTTTGTAAAATAAGATGCATATTATTCAGCTTGATTCATTGCTCAGGATTTTTGAATAAGATGGGGCGACCATGATGTGGCTCGGAGAAAGGGTGCATATGGGATTACTTATTACCCATTGGGTCTGCAAATATGAGAGGTAAAAAATTTCACTGTAGTGCAAGGCACGTTCTAAGTTTCATCTTCGCACATGATTATGGACTTATGGCATCTGATCAGCTTTCTCTTGACATGCGTAATTCCAACACCGTCCCGATCTTTCCAAAAATAGATTGTCTATGATTATGAGAGTAACCACAAGAACAGACGAAAGTGGCGAGACTCGTTACGAAACAATGCAGATTCTTTACCCCTAGGACAGTGACAGTGCTAACATTCATGTATGTATGTTAGGAGTTACGATATGACCTTTTGTTTATGTATGTTAACATTCAAAAATGTTTGATGAGATCAATAATGTATATATGAGATGTGATAAAACTGAACATATGTTGTACTTGGCGTATTTGATTAAATATATTAACTAACGAACCCATACTTTATTTATCATCAAGTGGCAAGGCATGGGTATTTAGCTCGTTGGGCTGATGTTGTTGCACGTCGTGGCAGGGACGTCCGTGTGTGTGCTGCTTGTGCTGGGCGCTGATGTGGTCGCCCCCGATCGGAAGGGACGCCGTGGAGCTGCCGCGGGATATGGTGGTGGTCCGCTGATGGAGCTGGGAGCAGACGCGGAGGCAATGGGCCCGACTCTCTGTGTGCAAATCATGATGACTTGGAGCACTGTCATGGGAAGTTTTTATTCATCTTTACCTATATTTATTGGATTAGGTTCCATTGGCAGGTGAGATTCTTATCCTGAATGCTTTATTCTATTTTTGCCAAGACACTTCTCCTTAATATGTTCAATATTCATAATAAATTTGTTGCGGTAGAATTACATGATTTCTAAACATTTTGATTCATAATACCAATTTGCTGCATCATGGGGTTTATTAGAAATCCTATTGCATTTCTAATCAGGATTGTTTCTAATGGTGATTAAATCTGTCATAGCGTCAACAGGTTAAAGACGATGTACCCTTTTCCCGTTTGGATACCAACCATTGCATTCAGCAGTAAGATCTGTTGCTTATTTACTTGTAGAATCAAGTGGGTTAGAGGCATCTGCTTTTAACTATTTACGACACTTCAATAAAACACTCTTTTCTTATTTGTGTGAATACTATTTGTTTCACCTTTTGCACCTCATCATCATAGCATCTGGTTTCAAAAATGAATGACTACTTGCGAAGGTATTGTTTTTAGTTTCTTCTTTTTGGTTCAGCTTCTTTGATTTTCAGTAGTTGGTCCGTTAATCATCTAAAAATTTTAGTAAGATGTTTCTACATCATATTCTTGAATGTTCCTGATTTCACATCCATGGTATCTGCTTTGCTTTAGTACATGTTCATGGTTCACTCATGATTTGTTTCTTTCTCCCTATCAGTCTTACCATTTTGTTTTGCTTGCTTTACCTTGTAGCTTCTTCCAGTAGTTGTTTTTTTCCTTTATGTTAGAGCTGCTCTGTCACACTTTTTATGCTTTTACGATGTCCTAATAAAAGTTTTGTGTGGGCAGATAATTTTTTGCTTACTACAAACCGTAAGAAGCTGAAACTTACTGATTTGGGGCTTGCACGAGAGGAAACTGTAACTGAAATGATGACGACTGAAACTGGGACATACCGATATGGACACAGAGGTTATAAATCACTCTTTTCCACACTAGATAGTCAATATTAAAAAAATTAGGAACTGAAGCCGAAATAAAATGGTTCCTGGTTGTATTTTCCCGGGTTGATTCTTCGAATTATACTTCAATTTGTATGCCCTCGTGATAATTTTCTGCCTGAAGTTTCTAGAGCTCACTGATTTTAGGACCTTCTATACAAAGAGAAAGCTGATGCTCTAGAATTTGTGTATGAAGATTGCTTTAATAACAATCGCAAATATAATTATATTCTTCAATTAAGTAATGATAATGTAATATTGCATCCTGTCATTTACAATCAGATAGACAAGTGACCTTAAGTATAAGGTTTCAAGCTACTTAACGCTCAATGCTTGTTATATAATTCTCCGTGGTAACATCAACTGAGTTGGGCATCATAATTGGCACTGAACATCCAAAGTTAAGTTCGTGCTCACCATTTCACGATTATATTTTTGGTACTGATATTTTCATATTACCAGTTCACTGAAGATAGAGCTCTGGCATTGTATTGAAGCTCAACTCCGCATGAAAGTGTACAACTTCACTGTTATGTTCTGGCACTCGAATTTGCTATGCTTTTCATGCTAGGAATACTTACACGTTCATTCTTAAATCATCTTGTTATATGGCATTGTAGATCTGATGGAGAAGAACTTGTGTGATATAGGCCAGGGCGGAGGACGTTGTCAATGGAAAACATGGCTCCACATGAAGGTTCACTCGCCAATAGTCTTCAAGAAGATGCGAAGGTCATGGTTCTGAGTTGATGCCCCTTGAAAAAAATATCTTCTCATTTTCTTGTTTGAAGGAACACTAGGAGAAATTGAGGATGCGAAAAATGTACGGAGGAAAGGGAGACTAGTAGAGGTGCACGGTGAGGCATCGACGAATCCTAAAAAGAGAAACTTTTGTCATGTTGTTCTCATATCCAAACTTGAATCAAGTATGCTTTTTGAATGGCTTGCACTAAAGCAGAGTATAATTCTTATACTTGTGTTTTAAATTGACTACATGTTGTCGTCTCCTCTTGTATACATCTTCCGTAACTACCATTTTGTGATGGGTTGTTAAGCTACCATTCAAGGGAATGCATGTTGACAAATGTATTGATGCTTCCTTGAGTCTACTACTAATATATTTGTAATGTATTTTTCACCGAAAAAAGCACCGCTAATAGCACGCTATAGAATTGTCTAGCTAAATAAATCAATGTACACTGCCTCGCTAATAGAATGCCATAGTGCGATATAGCATGCTAATAGCGTATTTTAAGGCCGCTCCTATTTTGTTATAGTGCGCTACTTTTTTCATTGATTTTTATAGAGTTTATCTCTACTCCTAATGTCTCAGTTGGTAGTCTTCGTTCCATGATTAATTTTTGTCTCACCTATCATGGTTTTTTTCCGTCCTTCCTCCACCTCCCAACAATCCCCCCCCTGAATTGTCGCGCTTCGGATCCAACTGCCACCTCGCCAGAGACGAACACCGCCGCGGATGCGAGGGGAACGGGACCAGACCAAGCACCGGCGCCCGTTTCAGTAAGCTCGATGCGCCCGTCCTCGTTGGTCACGCCGCACACAGCTCGTTGGAGCCCCTAGCCGCGCCGATGCGATGGTCGGTGGGCGGAGTCGCACGGTCGACATGCGCGGCGATGCGGCGGGGGGAGGGGAGATGGCCGAGATGTTGGAGTGAGTGGAGAAGAGAGGTGAATGAGCCACAAGACCGGCCGCGGCATGGGACTGATGCGGTGGTCGGCGGGCGGAGTCGCGCGGTTGCGGGCTCGGCGACTCGCGCGGCGATGCGGTGGGGGGAGGGGGGAGGGCGAGAGGTGGCGGGTGAGTGGAGAGGACCGGTGAGTGAGCCCCAAGATCTGCCGCGACATGTGACAGATCGGCGGTCGGCGGGCGGAGTCACGCGGGCCGGCTTGTTGAGGCACGCGCCGATGCGGCGGGGGAGGGTAAAATGCGAGAGGAAGTGAGTGAGTGGAGGGGAGAGTGGCGAGTGAGTGGGGTTTGGGTTGGGATGCGGCGGGGGGAAGGAAAAAGGCGAGGGGTGGCCAGTGAGCCCAGAGGCCAGCGGGCCAGGTGGGCCCTCGAGCCGGCCCGTGAGGCAACTTTGTTGTGCCTGGGCCGGGGAGGCCAGCACGCGTGCCTGGCCGGGAAGTGTCGTGCCTGGCCCGTGATCCTGGCCGGGCCGGGCCGTGTCGGGCCAGCCAATTTGTCCAGGTATATTGTAATCCCTCAAAAAAATATACTGTGTATAAGGTAATTTCTTTTATAGTTATTTTTTTAGGGGGCTAAGTTTGGGTGCTGGTTGGGCCGTGGTGGATAGCTAATTTGGGCCTTGTGTGAAAATTTTGCTCAACGATAGAAATTCTAAACTCGCATGTGTGGGAATTTATGACAAAAAAATAGATATTGAAAGTATACATACCTCACAAAAACAATAAAAGTATATATATATATATGAAATATGGTTCATAAAAATAAATATATTTTATAATTACCTTTCATATACTAAGGGTATCACAATAAAATTGAGAGAGAAAAAATATACTTGGTTGAAGAAGGTTTGTTTGCATGTTTTTTTTCTTTTGTTGGACAATTTTCCATGGCCTATATTAATAATTTAAATAATTTTCATATGACTATTTACTTATACATGAACATTACAGTTTTGTTGTTTTCCCCAAATTTTGTGTTAGTACAATTATTTAATCAACATATTTTCCTAATAATGTCAACTATTTTTTTTATAGAGAAAATAGTTGTGTCAGTTTCACTTTTATTTTTTCCAGATATTATATATGATTATACTCCCTTCGATCCCTTTTACTCTGCGCATAAGTTTTTCTTGTTTTTTCCGCAATACTCTGCGCGATCCTGATTTGTAGCGGTTTCTTCCAAGTCTATCCTAATCTTCAGCCCTGCATGCAACGCTACCTCCTCCTGTGCATTAATTACTGACCGCGCATGCAGCGCATGCAAAGGAGAATGGGCCAATAACAGCCATGCAGAGGAAACGAGGAGGACGGGCCAATAACTGGCTCCGGTGATCATAGCTCCCCTGCTTTCTTGGTCGCTGCAATTCAACTAGCACAGGGGCAATTTCGTCCAAAAAAATTTACAAGTAGGTCTCCTTGGTATGCGTGATGTGAGTTATGCGTAGACTAAAAAAATAGGAGGGAGTATTATGCAGTAGAAAATATCATTCATATTTGATCATATATATTTCATCGTAGATACAAAGTGATGGGTTTTGACATATGCACTGATGTAACGATGACAGACCGCACTGAAACACCACGAGAAGAGGTGCATATAGCTAACCTTCCTCGGTATCTATTGTACATGCAAATATGAAAGGTATATTTTTGTATATTAATGTTTTTTTAGAATATAGGAGATATGGATATGGACTTTGGATATGCACAAAAAGAATCCACTGAGGGTTCCGATGCGAAGTTGCTGAAAGGGACAGTAAATTCACCGAGTTTTTTACAACATAATGATGTCGAAGCGGTGATATCTCATAACAAACCAAAAAAGGATGTCAATTTAAATGTCATCGCACAAGGTATTTCTTTAATGTTATTATCAATATTTTCTTTGTGAAATTGCCTTCTGTATTCAACTAATTTGGCTCATTTTGTTGTCTAAGTTGGCTCACTTTTTTATGAAGTCGACAAACTATGTTTGTACCCCTAGAGATATTTCAGTCATCGAATCAATCATGTCTGCCCCCAAGAAAACCTTGTTCGTGGACATCTTGTTATCAACGGACGATTGGAATGCCTTTTGAAAGATGATATGTTCTTACACGATGGTGTAAGACCAATTGCATAAACTTTGTAATTAATAATTACAACGAAATATAATATTGTAATATATATATAGGGTCGCGCTATTCGTCACCTTGGGTGAGGAATAGTTATTCTTCACCCCCTCTCTATTTTGACGTCAATGCACCATATTTTTAGGTTTCGTAATTTTTGTCATATTTCATACGTAAAAAGAGAACGTAAAAAATATATACTCGCCGTCAAAAATATTTTATTTTATGTAAAGTTACGAACGTAAAAATATACATGAAAATGCGGTATTTTTGGTCTTATAACCTATTTTTTTATTTTCTTATACTAAATTTTATATAGTAAATCAATATGAATGTAACTATTTGTATTCCAAACGTAATTTGTTTATGAAGCGATCATAAGATTACCTCGGGTGAAGTATAACTTATTCTGCACCCTGGGTGATGAATAGCAACAATATATATATATATATATATATATATAAACACTATTCTGATCACGGGATCAGAATAATATTCTGATCACAACATGAACTTCCCGAGTAACGCGCCTGACCTTCCTCGTGTGCTAGGTTGAACTTCAGCTAAAAAGTGTCCAAATGGGGCTTGCTATATACCGTTGGAAAGCTATGGAGACCAGTATCATGACTCAAGTTCAATTTTTGGTAAAATGTAAGCGGTTTAAGAGCAGTTTTGAAAACCGTTTTTTCTTCGTACAAAACACGTGAATCGTATTTTCGATCGCATTTTTAAACCGTTTTTCGGAATGAGGCAAATAATATGGCATTGGAAAGCTGCTGCAAAACCGCTCCTTCCATATGTTGAAAGTTTTCCCTAATTCCCTACAGTTAAAGAGTAATTTGGCAAATCGTAAAATTTCGCAAACCGAACACCGAGTTCGTATTTTTGATGTCATTTCTAAACGGCTAATACAATTGAGGCAAATAATATGGCGTTAGAAAGCTTATGAAAATGCGCTACTTTTTCATTTTAAAAGTTTTTTCTAATTTTGAACGGTTTAAAATTAATTTAGAAAACGATACAAGTTCCACCGAGTTCGTATTTTCGAGCTAATTTTTTAACCGTACGTCCAAATGCAGCAAATGATATGGCGTTGGAAAGCTTGAAGAAATGTGAAACTTTTTTGTATATATTGTTTCTCCTAATTCATTCCGGTTTTATGTCAGTTTTGAAAATGGCTAAAAACATATTTTTGCCGTAATTTCTACAAACTTTATCGGAATGGGGCGAATAATATACCGTTGAAAAGCTACGGAAAATGCAAAAAAATTTCATGTTGATGGTTTTCTCTGATTCCTAGGCATTTTCAAGTAATTTCGAAAACGGCGGGATCATTCGTTCTCCCTTTATCGCAAAACAGATTCGCCGAAAATGCATCGTGTGAAGAACCTGAACTTCTCGGCATGTTTACTTGAACTTCACTCTGTTTTTCACGTGATTTTTTTGCTCGTGGCTCTCGGTCCACTGCTCGTAGCTCTCTATCCACTCACCGGAATTGAGCAAGTGACATACCGATGGAAAAGCTGCTGTAAACACGCAACTTTCCCATGTTGATCATTTTTTCATACTCGTGATGATTTTAAAAGTTTTTTATCTGAAATTCATTCAACATAGTAGCTGAACTTCCTGCTGTTTTCACGTTGAACTTCTGTGATGTATTTTCGTTTGTAATTTTCTCATCCATTACTTCGTGTTACATAAATGATATTCCTTTTGTACAAATCTCTCTCACAATAATTTTTTTAACTTTCTCCGGCGCACGACTTGAACTTATAACAACAAAAGTTTTAGACTTTGCTTTTTTATTTTATTTTTAATACAAAATGCACACCGTGTAGTACGTGACCTTCTGACAGTTATCAATCTAAACTTCTCTCGGTTACGTGAAAATATCTAAGTTTTTTTATAAATATTAATATAATTTGTTTAATCCTTTTTATGAATTTTGAAGCGTTCTATTTTTAAAAGTTGAACTTCTTGTTATTTTATTTTTGAAATTCTTGTTTTTCATTCTTTAATAACGAAGGAAACCTGAGTTTTCTATAATCGTCGAACTTCTCCATCTTTTTAATTTGGACTTCCTGGTTTTTTTCTTAATCTTATTTATGAAATTTTGAAGTGCTCTGTTTTTAAAAGTTGAACTTCTTATTATTTAATTTTTAAACTTCTTGTTTTCCATTCTTAATAACGAGGGAAATATGAGTTTTCTATAATCATCGAACTTCTACATCTTTTTAATTTGGACTTCTGGTTTTATTTCTTTTAGTAACGGAAAAAATCCTACTTTTTGATAGACATCGAGCTGGTCTGTTTTTAAATATGAACTTATAGGTTTATTTTAATAGAACTTCTTCATTATTTCAAATAGAACTTATTGGTCTTATTCTTTAGTGACCAGAAAAATTGAGTTTTCAAATAAATATCAAATTGTTCTACTTTTAAAAATTGAACTTCTTGGTTTTATTATTTAGTAACAAGAAAAAATTGAGTTTTTAATATGCATTGAACTACTTCATTTCTTAAAACTGAACTTCCCGGTTTTAATCGTTAGTATTGGGGAAAATCTGAGTTTTTTTAATTTGAACTTCTTGGTTTTAATTTGAATTTTCTTTAGTTTTTCCTTTTTATTTAGGTTTGAAGTTCTTCATTTTATTCTTTAGTAAGGAGAAAACATCTAACTTTTTTTGACCTTTGTACTTTTCTCTTTTTTTACTTTGAACTTCTTAGAGATAAATATGTTTTTTAAGAACTTGATAGAACCAATTTTTGTTCAAATGTTCGAACGGATCTCTCTAAAAAAAATGAACTTCTTGGCTTTTACTCTTTAGGCATGGGATAAATATGTTTTTCTATAAAGTTCGAATTGCTCTCCTAATTTAATTTGAACTTATTTGTTTTTGCTCCCCCGAGCACAAAATTGAGTTTTTTATAAACTTTGACCGTTGCTATTATTTAATTTGAACTTCTTAGTTTTATTCGTTGGAAAATTTTGGTTCTTTTAATCCATTTTAACAAAAAAAAGTTGGACTTCTTTGGTTTTTTAGTTCGTCCCTCTTTGATTTTGTAATAAACATTGAACTTCTTGATTTTTTTAATATAAACCTCTAGATTTTGAAGAAAACAAGAAAATTCCATTTTTTCAATAAATTTTGAACTACTCTTTTTTTTGAACTCCTTGGTTAATTATTTAGTAACGAGGAAAATCCTAGTTTGTAATAAATACTAAACTGCTTTGTTATCTAAATTTAAACTTTCGGGTTTTTTAAGAAACGAAGAAAAGCCGTTAATATATATAATATGTACTGCTCTATTTATTTTATTTGACCTTCTTGATTTTCTAATAAACAATGAACTTCTCCGTTATTTAAATTTGAACTTCTAAGTATTCTTGTATCGATGAAAACCTATTTTTTATAATCCTTTTTGACTGCTCTGTTTTTTAGTTTGACCTTTTTGGTTTTGTAATAAACAGTGAACTTCTCTACTTTTAACTTTGAGCATTTGTTTTTTTTTAAATGGGGACAATCCTTTCTCATATATTTTTTTCAAACGAGGAAGGGAGTGCTAGTGAGGGATGGCGTCGATGGTCGGGGAGGGGGATGAGGGGCGGCGCCGATGGTTGCGAAAGTAATCTTCTCTGTTTTTATAATGGATAAATCCTTTTTTGTACACATTGAAGTTTTTTATTATTTTTTATTTGATGTTATTCTATTTTTTATGAACATGAAAAACTAATCTTTTTAAAATAAACGCCGGACTGCTCTGCTTTTTTTAATTTAGTCTTATTGTTTCTTTAAGAAACAAAGAATATCCAAAAATATGTATATGTACATCAAACTGCTCTATTTTAAGTTTGATCAACTGAATATATTTTTAAGTCTGTCATAATTGAACATTAACATGTTTATTTTATTTTCCAGTATCAGTACAGTGTTAGTAGTAGTCCCTGAAGACACGGTGACAACAATTATAATAAACTCACAAGTAAAGAACACTCGCATCTCCCATCCTGGTACATCTAACTCAGTCAAACCGACAAGCTCTACGTAACGCCTCACACTGGTTCTTCTAGCTGACACAAACATGACCTGCTTAGCTTGGTTAACAACCACTAGGCTATGACAAAATCAGCAAGTGCGCAGCTAGCTCCTGCCTCCAGCTACTTCCCTGGAGCACTGCGTGGGGCGCTCGAATGCATCAAGCACGTATGGCAAACATAGTACACATGGATCGAGTACAACTTTATTAACGGCGATGGCGACCATGGACGGTGGAAGAAAGACGATTGGCACGACCTATAGGAGTCGTCCTTCTGGTGTAGTACAATGTGGACTTCGGCAACGCCATTCATATGGCCGGGAGGTAGCAACGCCCGGTGGAGACGTGGCACGGAAGGTCGCAGGCTGGAGGAGCGACGCTAGGAGCTTGCTTGCTGGAGCAGCGGGAGAAAGAGGTATGTTGCAGGGCGGCCGTCCGCGTTTATGCATCAGGGAAAGGGGCCATAGCTGCGGGTGAGAAAGCAATGTTCATAAGCGTGCTGCTCATTCACTGAAATCGATGGAACTATTCTAGTCTGATACTCCCTCCGTTCCTAAATATTTGTCTTTCTAGACATTTCAAATGACTACTACATACGGATGTATGTAGACATATTTTAGAGTATAGATTCACTCATTTTGCTCCGTATATAGTCACTTGTTGAAATGCCTAGAAAGACAAGTATTTAGGAACGGAGGGAGTACTTCACAAATTTTAAATCTAAGCAGAGTTTTTGCTGCAACTTACCTTGTGGAAAATCACTAGATCCGAGATCGCACGACTTCTTTCTTTATCATATCTGAACTTCAGATTAGTGCCTTCCCATTTTTTGCTCTGGCACGCTGTACAAGCTTTAGATAGAGGAGCACAGTACACAACACTGGACGCGAGTAGCAGCAAGCTTTTCCATCAATTAGGAAATTGATGAAAACAATGAAAGAACACTTACTTGATAACCAAGAAACATTGTGAAAAAATTCAGCAGAAAAAATACAACTCTAATCTCAGTTTTTCACATTCTACACGATTAATTCTTTTTTAACAACATACATATGAAATTAACTAACGGATCAAAACTCGGAAAGGGACTCTCTTTTATGCAGATGTAGACCCAATCATTCATGATTCTTCTTTAACATACTACAAGATGAACAACAGAGAAGCATCCATACCAACAATACTGACTTGCAAACAATATTGTAGAAACAAACATCAAAGTTATCGTCGCTTGAGCGAGTAGAGCTGAGGCAGCCATGGAATTAGTAGTCGAGGAGCATCCATTTTTTTCTATGGCCTAATGTTGTCAGTCCAAGCACGCACATAACCGATGAAATTGATTTCAAGATCCAAGTGCAGTAGCCTATGGAAAAGCTAGCAAATAACAACAACTTCAACCAGCAAAAGGGCACAACATAGAGCAACCGTAGTAGTGCAGCAGGCAGATTTACATGGAGCAGCAGAGGTTCACATGTTCAAGCAAGCGACGACGGGGAAGGTCGATCAGAGGTGCCGGAGCAGGTCACGTACTAGAGATGCAAGGCAGGAGGCGGATGGAAACACCTCGATCAGTTAGTAGATGAACTTCTAAAGTATACCAATGTTGAGCTGCAAAAAAAGTGGCTCCAGAAACCCCATGAGGAATTAGACCACACGGTTGGGGCTCCATCTATCTCCTACATCACCGGACGAGCTCTGGCCATGAGGAAGAACACAACCGGTTCTCACCATGAACTTGACCATAGCCTTTTGCATCAGAAAGAAAAAAAGAGCATGAGCAGAGAAGACACAGGCACCGCCGTGCGTCGCTGGTCGCGTCGTGCTACCAGGATCCTGCTCCGGTGCGGTGAGAGAGGTCGAGGATAGGGGGAGCGGTGCCCAGCGGAGGTAATGGAGTTGGCCGGAGGCTGGGGGCGGGTGGCCGGAGGGAGGGCGGGGCGTGCTGCGGCCTGCCGGAGGGGAACGCGGGCGACGGGGCGGTCGCCGGAAGAAAACGCGGGGGCGTGAGACCCAGGAGGCGGTCGACCCCGTCGTCGCTGGGGGCGGGTGGCCGGAGGGAGGGCGGGGCGCGCTGCGGCCTACCGGAGGGGAACGCGGGCGGCGGGGCGGTGGCCGTAAGGAAACGCGTGGGCGCGCGACCGGGGAGGCGGTCGACCCCGTCGCCATTGGGGACGTTCCGGCGGCTGGTGTTGACGGGGGCGGCGGGGGTGGGGGGATGCCGGAGGGTGCGAGAGAGTTGGGGCGGGGCACCTACGGCGGGGGATGGGGTCCGGGGCGGGGTGGAGCACTGGCTGCGGGTGGGGAAGGGGGTCGCCGGTGGGTTGGGGATGGAGGCGAGGGAGGTGGGGATCCAGGCGCGGGAGGTGCGGGACAGACGATCGATTTTTTGGTCGGTGGAGTTTGGGAACACCACCGCGACTCCTATATAAGGCGTCATGATCCAAATAACTATTCTAATTCTAGAATTAGAATAATGCTACTATATATATATAATCTAAATGTTGACTATAAGTGATAAATACTTACATATATTGCATGCTTGCTTTAGACCATCTACGAGGCAGGTGATAAATGTCGTTAGTCTTTTTTCTTATCAATTTTCATTGCAAAATGGACTTCAATTATTTAGTAATTGTGTTTGTGTTATATTGTTTGTGCATGTGAAATTTAACATATGACTTTTGTAAATTTTTTCAAGAGCTTGTGGCAACGCACGGGCACTCTACTAGTAAGGCTAAGAAATGATTCATTATAATTTTTTTATCATCTCTAAATTACATATAAAACTTTAAGATAAAACTATCTTAACTTAACACGTGCGCATGCGGGGAGCACCACGTAGGGCGTAGCTGGTGCACGCACGCATGTTATATTTTTTTCCTTTTTCTTTGACTCCAAATTCCACAGCACGTTTATTGGGCTTGTACTAGTGTACCCTTTTGTAGTTGGGCGCCATTTTCTACTTCCTGTAAGCCAGTTTTATTTTTTTGAGATGCTTTTATTCATTAAGAATATTTAACAAATACCACTCACTCACAAAAAAAATGTACCACTTTACAAGTTCGTGTCTCATATAACGGAAATTCAATTTGGCTCTTGGGCCCCAAAAAAATTTGAAATGAAAAAAAATTAAGACCAAAAATTTTATATGTGCTTAGTCACATCCAAATGCTACCTTCAAATTTTGACGCAAAAAGCCTTGTGTAAAAAAACAAATTGAACACCAAAAGTGACCCCAAAATGTCATCCCAAATTTGTTTTTTTATTGACAAACATCGCTGGTCCGTTTCGCATGAAAATTGTCATGCATGCTTGCAACACTAACACAAACATCTATAAAAAAATCCAGAATTTTTTGAAAACATTTAATATTTTTTTTGGTGTTACTGTTTACACAGGAGCATGTGCTCCCGGGAGGCAAAACGCCAGTCCCCAACTATTACTTTTTTTTACCACGGCCAAGGTCGAGCTCTAGCCAGCCTAGACGATGTCAAGCCGACGACAGAAGATACGCCCAGAGGGCAGCGGAATCCAGGGAGGAGCCGCCTGGATCTGGTAAAGGGCGATGGTGGGGAGAGTAGCCGGCTCGTCGGCCGTTCACCACAGCAAAGCATTGTGCGCCGATGTCTGGTAACAGTGAGGAGCACGGGTCGGCTAGGCAGCTCTGGCTAATAACATTGAAGTCCATATGTTCTTTCATTTGAAAGAAACAAAAAAGAGAAATCTTCTTGTTGGAAGTTAGTTAAAAAGTAAGGATCTCAAGGCAATGTTAAAGGGCTGAAGATAAAAAGTTCCATGTAGCTCGACCTACAGAGAAACTTTACTCTCTGACGAGTCACGGCCGCGCGGCGGTAGAGCTTGTGGGCTCGCACCACCTCATCCCGCGTGGGCTGCTCCGTCTGCATGTCCCGCGACGCCCCCAAGTCCGGCTACCGCTGGTCGCGAGAGGAGGCGTGGTCGATGATGGGAGTACGGAGCCAACACCCACTACATCATCGTAGCACGGGTATGAGGCTGAAAACCTCGCCATCATTGTTACATGTGGGAAGACACACAAAATGGCGGTGGATATGGCAACAACGAGATACAAGGAGGTCGTGGTGCTCCGCCTTGGCTGCTAGGGTACGAGGACGAGCCATCCCGCCATCTTGCTCGTCATCTCATTCTCACCATGCGCAGAGTCGCTGCAAGCGTGCCTCACCTCTGTCCTCGAGGTGGCGTGGCTGACCGACCGAGAGTTTTTTTGTGGCGGAAAGTATTTCATTACTTAATTGATAATGTTTTTACAATCATTCACAATGATAATGCTAATCTCTTGAGGAACATTTGCTAACCAACATGCCGTTCGTTCTTGTGCTCGTCCAATGGATGCCATAGCATGCGCAGCCTTGTTCTGCGTCCGACTAATCTTCTTGATCTGAGCTCGCCTCTCCTTCAGTGGGTCTGGGATTTCAGCCACTTCGTACATGTTTCTTGATCGATCGGATGACCGACTGAGAGTTACCCTGGTGGAGGGTGACAAACAGAAGGGGGGGGGGGGGAGGTTTGAAAGATAAAGCAACATGTGCACGTTAACTGAGCCAAAAGAATCAGAACACATTGTCACTTCTTTTCTGAATCAGAACATGCAAAAAAAAATGAACGAATGATGATATAAACCTGCATTTTATTACTGCTGTACATAGCACAAAAAATCAGGGATACTCAGGCTGTCAAGAGTTGGCACAATACATGGCTGACACAGATATTAAACTTCAAAAATTACGTGGCAATCAAAAGTATTGTGCAAGACTATGAAGAACATCACTGAATCTTCCAGCAATCTTGCTCCTTCGGCACATCAGCAGAAGTTCACCGATCAGTTCGTCGGCCGTTGGGCTCGGATGCATCTTGTCTGAGCCAAATGCTTAGTACTCCCCAGTGATCTGAGCGCTACAGGGGCCAAATAATTTTCAACACAATAATAATATATGATAAACATAAAATGGTCTCTACGGGTTGCAGAGACCAACTGCAGCCCGTAAATTAAGTTAAATATTTGAAATATAAATTGAAAGTTAAGTTTTTTAGGGATAATTGAAAGTTAAGTGAAGTATTTGAAGAGGCCAAGTGCAGCTCCGCCCGAAGACCAACCAACCAAAAACTTAGATGAATTATTTGAAGGATGTTTCTCGTGAATACTCTGAAAGTTGTTTTTTTCGCATTGTGTTTGTATTTGCCCTGTATATATTCATTAACGAGACCCAATGATGATTATTGCTCATGCCCTTCTTTGGTTGGCCAGTTCATCCCAACAGCCGGGTCAATAAAAAGGTCAACCGCACCCTCCATCGTACATGATCTTTGTCGGTTCTGTGCTTGGCCACTTTGGGCAGCCCATGGACATATACATGGCGATTCCGCAAGGCTTGACGTACAAGACAAGAAAACGGAGTCGTGGAGTGTTCTACCTCTTTAAACATGGTCGATCTAGTTGTGCAAACCCTAGGAAACCCAGTATGCTATATAAACTGAGGGTCGAGCTCATCGTAGAACAAGATCATTCATATTAGAATCTCTTGGTACTTTGTATTTTTTATACACTCCAACGCAATAAAGCAAAGAGCGGGACGTAAGGTATTATCTCCATCATGAGAGCCCGAATCTATGTAAAAAAAACCTTGCCCTTGTTACCACCTCGCCGAGTAAGCCTAGCTAGGATATCCTACCGAGGGATCTGTCGGATTTAGCTCCGATAGCTGCAAATATGTATAGGAGATGTGAAAGGGGCTACATTGGAGCATGATAAAAAGAATCAGCCTCTCTTCAAGGAGGGGGCGAATAGATTAGCACAGCTTCAGGTCATCTTCTTCCTCGGCTCACTCCTCCCCCTATATCCAGACGAGTGTCTCTCTCCCCTAATTCTCTCTTGCTCCTATCCTCGATTCCTTGCTATTCCCAGTCTAAGCTCCATCTATTCCCCAATTATGAGTGATCAATACCTACTTGTGCTGATCAACAATAAGAGAGCTTGGTTCGTGACATACACGTAACCTGGAGGTCGAGAGGCAATGAAGGAGGCCAGGCTCAGCAGAAATATCCTCACGCTCAGGGTCATCGCCCCCAATATCACCAAAGGTGATGACGCATATGTTTGATGCTCCCTCCCTCCCAACAACGAGCAGTGGCACTGATCACACAAACAGAACCAGGCTAGAATTTGTATTTGTTTTGTGGAGACCTTTATTTTGAAGGAAATATGCCCTAGAGGCAATAATAAAGTTGTTATTTATATTTCCTTATATCATGATAAATGTTTATTATTCATGCTAGAATGTATTAACCGAAAACTAAGTGCATGTGTGAATACATAGACAAAACAGAGTGTCCCTAGTATGCCTCTACTTGACTAGCTCGTTAATCGAAGATGGTTAAGTTTCCTAACCATAGACATGTGTTGTCATTTGATGAATGGGGTCACATCATTAGAGAATGATGTGATGGACAAGACCCATCTGTTAGCTTAGCATAATGATCATTTAGTTTTACTGCTATTGCTTTCATCATGACTTTGAAGGAAATATGCCCTAGAGGCAATAATAAAGTTATTATTTATTTCCTTATTTCATGATAAATGTTTATTATTCATGCTATAATTGTATTAACCGGAAACATAATACATGTGTGAATACATAGACAAACAGAGTGTCACTAGTATGCCTCTACTTGACTAGCTCGTTAATCAAAGATGGTTATGTTTCCTAACCATAGACAAAGAGTTGTTATTTGATTAACGGGGTCACATCATTAGTTGAATGATCTGATTGACATGACCCATTCCATTAGCTTAGCACCCGATCGTTTAGTATGTTGCTATTGCTTTCTTCATGACTTGTACATGTTCCTATGACTATGAGATTATGCAACTCCCGTTTGCCAGAGGAACACTTTGGGTGCTACCAAACGTCACAACGTAACTGGGTGATTATAAAGGAGCATTACAGGTGTCTCCAAAGGTACATGTTGGGTTGGCGTATTTCGAGATTAGGATTTGTCACTCCGATTGTCGGAGAGGTATCTCTGGGCCCTCTCGGTAATGCACATCACATAAGCCTTGCAAGCATTACAACTAATATGTTAGTTGTGAGATGATGTGTTATGGAACGATTAAAGAGACTTGCCGGTAACGAGATTGAACTAGGTATTGGATACCGACGATCGAATCTCGGGCAAGTAACATACCGATGACAAAAGGAACAACGTATGTTGTTATGCGGTCTGACCAATAAAGATCTTCGTAGAATATGTAGGAGCCAATATGGGCATCCAGGTCCCGCTATTGGTTATTGACCGGAGACGTGTCTCGGTCATGTCTACATTGTTCTCAAACCGTAGGGTCCGCACGCTTAAAGTTACGATGACAGTTATTATGAGTTTATGCATTTTGATGTACCGAAGTTAGTTCGGAGTCCCGGATGTGATCACGGACACGACGAGGAGTCTCGGAATGGTCGAGACATAAAGATTGATATATTGGATGACTATATTCGGACACCGGAAGGGTTCCGGAAAAGTTTCGGATAAAACCGGAGTACCGGAGGGGTTACCGGAACCCCCCGGGGGTTAATGGGCCTTATGGGCCTAATGTGGAGAAGAGGAAGGGGCTGCCAGGGCAGGCCGCGCGCCCCCTCTCCCCTTAGTCCGAATTGGACAAGGAGGGAGGGGCGGCGCCCCCCCTTTCCTATTCTCCCTCCACCTCTCCTAGTTGGACAAGGAACGGGGAGGGGAGTCCTACTCCCGGTAGGAGTAGGACTCCTCCTGCGCCCTCCTCTAGGCCGGCGCACCCCCCCTTGGATCCTTTATATACGGAGGCAGGGGAGCACCCTAGGACACAAGTTGATCCTCGTGATCGTTCCTTAGCCGTGTGCGGTGCCCCCTGCCACCATATTCCACCTCGGTCATATCGTTGTAGTGCTTAGGCGAAGCCCTGCGTCGGTGGAACATCATCATCGTCACCACGCCGTTGTGCTGACAGAACTCATCCCCGAAGCTTTGCTGGATCGGAGCTCGGGGAGCGTCATCGAGCTGTACGTGTGCTAAGAACTCGGAGGTGCCGGAGTAACGGTGCTTGGATCGGTCGGATCGGGAAGAAGACGTATGACTACTTCCTCTACGTTGTGTCAACGCTTCCGTTGCGATCTACAAGGGTACGTAGATCATACTCTCCCCTCTCGTTGCTATGCATCACCATGATCTTGCGTGTGCGTAGGAAATTTTTTGAAATTACTGCGTTCCCCAACAGACTTATACATGTTCCTCTAACTATGAGATTATGCAACTCCCGGATACCGGAGGAACACCTTGTGTGCTATCAAACGTCACAATGTAACTGGGTGATTATAAAGATGCTCTACAGGTGTCTCCGATGGTGTTTGTTGAGTTGCCATAGATCGAGATTAGGATTTGTCACTCCGTGTATCAGAGAGGTATCTCTGGGCCCTCTCGGTAATGCACATCACTATGAGCCTTGCAAGCAATGTGACTAATGAGTTAGTTACGGGATGATGCATTACGAAACGAGTAAAGAGACTTGCCGGTGACGAGATCGAACTAGGTATGATGATATCGACGATCGAATCTCGGGAAAGTAAGATACCGATGACAAAGGGAACAACGTATGTTGTTATGCGGTTTGACCGATAAAGATCTTCGTAGAATATGTAGGAGCCAATATGAGCATCTAGGTTCCGCTATTGGTTATTGACCGGAGATGTGTCTCGGTCATGTCTACATAGTTCTCGAACCCGTAGGGTCCGCGCGCTTAACGTTTGATGACTATTTGTATTATGAGTTATGTGATTTGATGAACCGAAGTTTGTTCGGAGTCCCGAATGAGACCACGGACATGACGAGGAGTCTTGAAATGGCCGAGACGTAAAGATTAATATATTGGAAGGTTATATTTAAACACCGGAATGGTTTCAAAAAGGTTCGGACGTTTTCCAGAGTACCAGGGGGTTACCGGAACCCCCCGGGGGTTAATGGGCCTTCATGGGCCCTAGTGGAAGAGAGGAGGCGCATGCCCCCAAGCCCAAACCGAATTGGAATAGGGTTGGGGGCCGGCCCCCCTTTCCTTCTTCTCCTCCACCTCTTTCCCCTTCCTCCCTTCTTCGAAAAGGAAAGGGGGGGGGTCCTACTTGGACCGGGAGTCCAAGTAGGACTCCCCCCTTGGCGCGCCCCCCTTGGGCCGGCCTCCTCTCCTCCCCCCTTTTATATACGTGGGAGGGGGGCACCCCAAAGACACACCAAGTCTTGTCTTAGCCGTGTGCGGTGCCCCCCTCCACGGTCACACACCTCGGTCATATCATCATAGTGCTTAGGCGAAGCCCTGCGCCGGTAACTTCATCATCACCGTCAACACACCGTCGTGCTGACGAAACTCTCCCTCGTCCTCAACTGGATCAAGAGCTCGAGGGACGTCATCAATCTAAACGTGTGCAGAACACGGAGGTGATGTACATCCGGTGCTTGGATCGGTTGAATCGCGAAGACGTTCGACTACATCAACCACGTTACTAAACGCTTCCGCTTTCGGTCTACGAGGGTGCGTGGACACACTCTCCTCTCTCGTTGCTATGCATCTCCTAGATAGATCTTGCGTGATTGTAGGTAAAAAATTTGAAATACTGCATTCCCCAACATCTTTATCATCATATTGTTGACGCCTTGCATACAGATAACATCTAGGGGATTTAACAAGCATAGATGATAGATGGATTGGTGGCAGGTGGCTACGGCGGCCTCATACCCGACAAGCGTCCTGGTTGAGGAGTGCGCCGGACTGGTGGGTGCCCCATACCCGGCAGGCGTCCTTGTTGGGACCTCATGTCTTAGATGTTAGGTTTGCCTGTGAGGTCTGTTTGGTATTAGGCCCAGACTATCAGCATCTCTATATCAACTGGATAAGAGTAGCGACAGATGTTGCCTAGACGGTGGCTTTAGTCTTAGTGCTGTATGACTTTGTAAGGTCTTGTGCGAATAATTAATAAAGTGATTGCATGCATCGTCCAGATGCAGAGGCCGGGGATCCTCCTCCATTTAAAAAAAGATGATAGATGGCGTCTAACTGACATCCAAGTCAATTTTTTCTTAATAAGAGAAGCCACATCAATTGGTTTTTAACTTTAATGTGCTTCTTCTAGATTTTTTAACAGTATTTCTACATCAATACAAACATAAGTGCTCGTATATACGTGCATATACTCACCCCCTATGAACGCGCACATACACATCCTACCCCTATGAACATCTCTAAGAGACTAAGCTGACATATCTTGAGATTTTACAAAGTCGCGCCTGCTATTGATGGAGTGCAGTTGCTGCACCACGTGGATCAAAGAGCCTGCTTTTGAGTAGTGTAAGTTGTTGAACCCCATTTGTTTTCTCTCCTTGTCTCAAAAAATTATTTCCTTTCCTTTTTTGTTAAGGGCGCTACTCTGTGTGGCCAAATTTGGTGTTTTGATCCTTTTGCGAAAGTTTAGCGGGATCTGACCCTTGTTCGAAAAAAATTCAACATCTGTCCCTTTTCCTACCGTTAAGGTCTATGACGGTGGCATATACCAGCCTACCGCCAAGGCCCCTGGCAGGAGGCAACTTATCCACGTCAGCGCACTACTGCCCTACAGCCAAACAGGCTGACGGTAGCCTGTGTACCCCTACCGCCAAGATGCCTGGTAGTAGGTGAGTACACACACTTTATTTGATACTTAGAAATTATTCGCGGGAGGGTGTGCAACCCTACCGCCATGGGCCCCGACGGTAGGTTGTTATACCCTACTGCCATCCACCCTCGCGTTAGAAAAAGGGTCAGATCTCGCTAAACTTTCGCAAAAGGGTCAAAACACCAAAATTGACCACTCTGTGTCGGTCAACCGGCCTGTAAATAGATTGGCACCTCCCCTACCGCTCAATTACATGGACGTCAACCATTGCATCTCGCCCTTTTAGTTGTCCTCATCACCCCTGATACGCCCTGGCGCTTCTATGGAAAATATCCCCCGCCATGCTCCACCATCTCGCCTTCGTAGGCCGTCAACCAATAGGGATCTCAAGGGAAAACTGACGCCTAGATCCTACTACCATGAGTCGACACCGTCGAGGAAAATGCCCGCAGGTCACAACAGCGCGGCCCCATCTCATCGTGTCTGTCGTCGCCACATCATATTCGACGGTTTGCAGCTTCTATCACCGTCCTTTGTTAGCAACTTGCCTTCCTTGCACTGGTCACAGCTTCGGCTCCGGCGGTTGCAGCATCGCCGCCGAGCGGTTGGATATTTTGGTGTCATCGGTTGCAGCATTCGGCGGAGACGGGCATCGAGATTGTAGTCGACGCTAAAGGCGGTCATAGCTTGCACTATTTACGGTCACGACAAAACTCGCTGCTAGTTCCAGCATCCCACACTACACGAAGTTTGTCATTCTGCCCCGTCGCCATTCGTAGCCGTCCCATTGCAACACTGGTGAGCGTTGGTTCCAGCATTGTCGGGAGCCCGTTCCAGCACACCGAGCACAGGTTCCAGCATGTCTGATGCCCCTATTCCAGCATTCGCTGCCGCCGGTTCCAGCAAGTCGGACACGGGGGGGGGGGTGCAACTTTCAGTGTAGGTGGTCGCAACATTGCGCACCATCGGTTCCAACACGTCTGATACCCTCGTTCTAGCATTTGTTGAATCTAGCAAGTCGGGCACAGGGTTGCAGCTTCCCGAGCGGGCGACCATAGCACCATGCACAACCAGTTCCAGCAAACTGAGCACCGAGTCGCAGCTTATTTCGTCACTGGTCATAGCTCCCCGTGCGGGGCTGATACGTCTCTAACGTATCTATAATCTTTGATTGTTCCATGCTATATTATATTATGTTTTGGACATTATTGGGCTTTATTATACACTTTTCTATTATTTTTGGGACTAACCTATTAACCGAAGGCCCAACCTAGAATTGTTGTTTTTTTTGCCTATTTTAGGGTTTTACAGAAAAAGAATATCAAACGGAGTCCAAACAGAATGAAACCTTCGGGAACGTGATTTTTGAAACGAACATGGCCCAGAGGACTTGGACCCTACGTCAAGATATCAACCAGGAGGCCACGAGGTAGGGGGCGCGCCTACACCCTGGGGTGCGCCCTCCACCCCCGTGGGCCCCCTGTTGCTCCACCGACGTACTCCTTCCTCCTATATATACCTACGTACCCCCAAACTATCAGATACGGAGCCAAAACCCTAATTACACCGCCGTAACTTTCTGTATCAACAGATCCTATCTTGGGGCCTTTTCCGGAGCTCCGCCGGAGGGGGCATCGATCACGGAGGGCTTCTACATCAACACCATAGCCTCTTTGATGAAGTGTGAGTAGTTTGCCTCAGACCTACGGGTCCATAATTATTAGCTAGATGGCTTCTTCTCTCTTTTTGGATCTCAATACAAAGTTCTCCCCCTCTCTTGTGGATATCTATTCGATGTAATCTTCTTTTGCGGTGTGTTTGTTGAGACCAATGAATTGTGGGTTTATGATCAAGTTTATCTATGAACAATATTTGAATCTTCTCTGAATTCTTTTATGTATGATTGGTTATCTTTGCAAGTATCTTCGAATTATCAGTTTGGTTTGGCCTACTAGATTGATCTTTCTTGCAATGGGAGAAGTGCTTAGCTTTGGGTTCAATCTTGCGGTGTCGTTTCCCAGTGACAGTAGGGGCAGTAAGGCACGTATTGTATTGTTGCCATCGAGGATAACAAGATGGGGTTTATTTCATATTGCATGAGTTTATCCCTCTACATCATGTCATCTTGCTTAAAGCGTTACTCTGTTCTTATGAACTTAATACTCTAGATGCATGCTGGATAGCGGTCCATGTGTGGAGTAATAGTAGTAGATGCAGGCAGGAGTCGGTCTACTTGTCTCGGACGTGATTCCTATATACATGATCATACCTAGATATTCTCATAACTATGCTCAATTCTGTCAATTGCTCAACAGTAATTTGTTTACCCACCGTGAATACTTATGCTCTTGAGAGAAGCCACTAGTGAAACCTATGGCCCCCGGGTCTATCTTCCATCATATTAATCTTCCAACACTTAGTTATTTTTATTGCCTTTTATTTTACTTTGCATCTTTATCATAAAAATACCAAAAATATTATCTTATCTATCAGATCTCACTCTCGTAAGTGACCGTGTAGGGATTGACAACCACTTATCGCGTTGGTTGCGAGGGTTTATTTGTTTGTGTAGGTGCGAGGGACTCGTGCGTGGCCTCCTACTGGATTGATACCTTGGTTCTCAAAAACTAAGGGAAATACGTATGCTACTTTGCTGCATCACCCTTTCCTCTTCAAGGGAAAACCAACGCAAGTGCTCAAGAGGTAGCAAGAAGGATTTCTGGTGCCGTTGCCGGGGAGTCTATGCAAAAGTCAACACACCAAGTACCCATCATAAACCCTTATTTCCCGCATTACATTATTTGCCATTTGCCTCTCGTTCTCCTCTCCCCCACTTCACCCTTGCCATTTTATTCGCCCTATCTCTCTCTCTCCGTCCTCCCTCTCTTTCTCTATTTGCCTCCTTTTGCCCGTCTCTCGTTTGCTTGTGTGTTCGATTGCTTGCTTGTCACGATGGCTCAAGATAACACTAAATTGTGTGACTTTACCAATAACAACAACAATGATTTACTCCGATTGCTCCTCTTACCGATACTGAATCTTGTGAAATCAATACTGCTTTATTGAATCTTGTCATGAAAGATCAATTCGCTGGCCTTCCTAGTGAGGATGCCGCTACCCATCTAAATAGCTTCGTTGATTTGTGTGATATGCAAAAGAAGAAAGATGTGGACAATGATATTGTTAAATTGAAGCTATTTCCTTTTTCTTTTAGAGATCGTGCTAAAGTTTGGTTTTCGTCTTTGCCTAAAAATAGTATTGATTCGTGGAATAAGTGCAAAGATGCTTTTATCCCTAAGTATTTGCCTCCCGCTAAGATCATCTCTCTTAGAAACGATATTATGAATTTTGAGTAACTTGATCATGAACATGTTGCACAAGCTTGGGAGAGGATGAAATTAATGATACGTAATTGCCCTACGCATGGTTTGAATTTGTGGATGATTATACAAAAATTTTATGCCGGATTGAATTTTGCTTCTAGAAATCTTTTAGATTCAGCCACGGGAGGCACTTTTATGGAAATCACTTTAGGAGAATCTACTAAACTCCTAGATAATATTATGGTTAATTATTCTCAATGGCACACTGAAAGATCTACTAATAAGAAAGTGCATGCGATAGAAGAAATTAATGTTTTGAGTGGAAAGATGGATGAACTTATGAAATTATTTGCTAATAAAAGTGTTTCTTCTGATCCTAATGATATGCATTTGTCTACTTTGATTGAGAATAATAACGAATCTATGGATGTGAATTTTGTTGGTAGGAATAATTTTGGTAACAACACGTATAGAGGAAACTTTAATCCTAGGCCGTATCCTAGTAATTCCTCTAATAATTATGGTAGTTCCTACAACAATTCTTATGGAAATTATAATAAGATTCCCTCTGATTTTGAATCTAATATTAAAGAATTTATTACTTTGCAAAAGAATTTCAATGCTCGGATTGAAGAAAAATTGCTTAAGATTGATGAGTTGGCTAGGAACGTTGATAGAATTTCTCTTGATGTTGATTCTTTGAAACTTAGATCTATTCCACCTAAGCATGATATCAATGAGTCTCTCAAAGCCATGAGAATTTCCATTGATGAGTGCAAAGAAAGAACAGCTAGGATGCATGCTAAGAAAGATTGCTTTATAAAAGCGTGTTCTTCTAGTTCCCATGATAATAAAGATGAAGATCTAAAAGTTATTGATGTGTCCCCTATTAAATCTTTGTTTTGCAATATGAATCTTGATAATGATGTGACTGAATATGATCCACCTTTACCTAGACGGCGTTCCAAGAATTCGAAGTCTTTAGATCTTGATGCTAAAATTGTTAAAAGTAGGATCGAAGAAGTCAAAACTTTAAATATTAATGAACCCACTATTTTGGATTTCAAGGAATTTAATTATGATAATTCTTCTTTGATAGATTGTATTTCCTTGTTGCAATCCTTGCTAAATTCTCCTCATGCTTATAGCCAAAATAAAGCTTTTACTAAACATATCATTGATGCTTTGATGCAATCTTATGAAGAAAAACTTGAGTTGGAAGTTTCTATCCCTAGAAAACTTTATGATGAGTGGGAACCTACTATTAAAATTAAAATTAAATGTCATGAATGCTATGCTTTGTGTGATTTGGGTGCTAGTGTTTCCACGATTCCAAAGACTTCATGTGATTTGTTAGGTTTCCGTGATTTTGATGATTGCTCTTTAAACTTGCACCTTGCGGATTCCACCATTAAGAAACCTATGGGAAGAATTAATGATGTTCTTATTGTTGCAAATAGGAACTATGTACCCGTAGATTTTATTGTTCTTGATATCGATTGCAATCCTTCATGTCCTATTATTCTTGGTAGACCTTTCCTTAGAACGATCGGTGCAATTATTGATATGAAGGAAGGAAATATTAGATTCCAATTTCCGTTAAGGAAAGTCATGGAACACTTTCCTAGAAAGAAAATTAAATTACCTTATGAATCTATTATGAGAGCCACTTATGGACTGCCTACCAAAGATGGCAACACCTAGATCTATCCTTGCTTTTTATGCCTAGCTAGGGGCGTTAAACGATAGCGCTTGTTGGGAGGCAACCCAATTTTATTTTTATTCCTTGCTTTTTCCCCCCTTGTTTAATAATAAATAATTTATCTAGCCTCTGTTTTGGTTGTGTTTTTTGTGTTTAATTAGTGTTTGTGCCAAGTAGAACCGTTGGGAAGACTTGGGGGAAGTCTTTTTAATCTTGCTGTAAAAAACAGAAACTTTAGCGCTCACGAGAACTGCTGCCATTTTTATTTGGAAAGTGATATTTAGTTAATTATTTTTGAAGATGATTAATAGATAAATTCCTCACGTCCAGTAATTTATTTTAGAATTTTTGGGGTTCCAGATCTTGCGTTAGCTACAGATTACTACATACTGTTCTGTTTTTGACAGATCCTGTTTTTCGTGTGTTGTTTGCTTATTTTGATGAATCTATGGCTAGTAAAATAGTTTATAAACCATAGAGAAGTTGGAATACAGTAGGTTTAACACCAATATAAATAAATATGAGTTCATTACATTACCTTCAAGTGGTGTTTTGTTTTCTTTCGCTAACGGAGCTCACGAGATTTTCTACTTTAAGTTTTGTGTTGTGAAGTTTTCAAGTTTTGTGTGAAAGATTTGATGGATTATGGAACAAGGAGTGGCTAGATCCTAAGCTTGGGGAAGCCCATGGCACCCCAAGATAATCTAAGGACACCTAAAAGCCAAAGCTTGGGGATGCCCCGGAAGGCATCCCCTCTTTCGTCTACTTCCATCGGTAACTTTACTTGGAGCTATATTTTTATTTACCACATGATATGTGTTTTGCTTGGAGCGTCTTGTATTCTTTGAGTCTTTATTTATTAGTTTTCCACAATCATCCTTTTTGTACACACCTTTTGAGAGAGACACACATGATTCGGAAATTGTTAGAATACTCTATGTGCTTCACTTATATCTTTTGAGTTATATAGTTTTTGCTCTAGTGCTTCACTTATATCTTTTAGAGCACGTCGGTTGATTTGTTTTATAGAAACTATTGTTATCTCATGCCTCACTTAGATTATTTTGAGAGTCCTACAAAACAGCATGGTAATTTTCTTTAATTATATTAGGCATTCAAGATTAATAATAATAAAAAAATTTATGAGTGTGTTGAATACTATGAGAAGTTTGATACTTGATAATTGTTTTGAGATATGGAGATGGTAATATTAGAGTCATGCTAGTTGAGTAGTTGTGAATTTGAGAAATACTTGTGTTAAAGTTTGTGATTCCCATAGCATGCACGTATGGTGAACCGTTATGTGATGAAGTCGGAGCATGATTTATTTATTGATTGTCTTCCTTATGAGTGGCGGTCGGGGACGAGCGATGGTATTTTCCTACCAATCTATCCCTCTAGGAGCATGCACGTAATACTTTGCTTTGATAACTTGTAAATTTTTGCAATAAGTATATGTGTTCTTTATGACTAAGGATGAGTCCATGGATTATACGAACTTTTCTTCTTTCCACCATTGCTAGCCTCTCTAATACCGTGCACCTTTCGCCGGTATCATATACCCACCGTATACCTTCCTCAAAATAGCCACCATACCTACCTATCATGGCATTTCCATAGCCATTCCGAGATATATTGCCATGCAACTTTTCACCGTTTCGTTTACTATGACACGCTCCATCATTGTCATATTGCTTTGCATGATCATGTAGTTGACATTGTATTTGTGGCAAAGCCACCATTCATAATTCTTTCATACATGTCACTCTTGATTCATTGCATATCCCGGTACACCGCCGGAGGCATTCACATAGAGTCATATTTTGTTCTAAGTATCGAGTTGTAATTGTTGAGTTGTAAGTAAATAAAAGTGTGATGATCATCATTTTTAGAGCATTGTCCCAAGTGAGGAAAGGATGATGGAGACTATGATTCCCTCACAAGTCGGGATGAGACTCCGGACAAAAAATAAAAAAAGGGGCCAAAGAAGCCAAAAAAAAGAGGCCATAAAAAGGCCCAAATAAAAAAAATGAGAGAAAAAGAGAGAAGGGACAATGCTACTATCCTTTTACCACACTTGTGCTTCAAAGTAGCACCATGATCTTCATAATAGAGAGTCTCCTATGTTATCACTTTCATATACTAGTGTGAATTTTTTATTATAGAACTTGGCTTGTATATTCCAATGATGGGCTTCCTCAAAATGCCCTAGGTCTTTGTGAGCAAGCGAGTTGGATGCACACCCACTTAGTTCCTTTTGTTGAGCTTTCATATACTTATAGCTCTAGTGCATCGTTGCATGGCAATCCCTACTCACTCACATTGATATCTATTGATGGGCATCTCCATAGCCCGTTGATACGCCTAGTTGATGTGAGACTATCTTCCCCCTTTTTTGTCTCCTCCACAACCACCATTCTATTCCACCTAAAAGTGCTATGTCCATGGCTCACGCTCATGTATTGCGTGAAGATTGAAAAAGTTTGAGAACACCAAAAGTATGAAACAATTGCTTGGCTTGTCATCGGGGTTGTGCATGATTTAAATACTTTGTGTGGTGAAGATAGAGCATAGCTAGACTATATGATTTTGTAGGGATAACTTTCTTTGGCCATGTTATTTTGAAGAGACATAATTGCTTAGTTAGTATGCTTGAAGTATTATTATTTCTATGTCAATATTGAACTTTTGTCTTGGATCTTTCGGATCTGAATATTCATACCACAATTAAGAAGAATTACATTGAAATTATGCCAAGTAGCATTCCACATCAAAAATTCTGTTTTTATCATTTACCTACTCGAGGACGAGCAGGAATTAAGCTTGGGGATGCTTGATACGTCTCTAACGTATCTATAATTTTTGATTGTTCCATGCTATATTATATTCTGTTTTGGACATTATTGGGTTTTATTATACACTTTTATATTATTTTTGGGACTAACCTATTAACCGGAGGCGCAACCCAGAATTGCTGTTTTTTGCCTATTTTAGGGTTTCGCAGAAAAAGAATGTCAAACGGAGTCCAAACGGAATGAAACCTTCGGGAACGTGATTTTCGGAACGAACATGATCCAGAGGACTAGGACCCTACGTCAAGACATCAACCAGGAGGCCATGAGGTAGGGGGCGCGCTTACCCCCTGGGCCCGCCCTCCACCCTCGTGGGCCCCCTGTTGCTCCACCGACGTACTCCTTCCTCCTATATATACCTACGTACCCCCAAACTACCAGATACGGAGCCAAAACCATAATTCCACCGCCGTAACTTTTTGTATCCACGAGATCCCATCTTGGGGCCTTTTCCGGAGCTCCGCCGGAGGGGGCATCGATCACGGAGGGCTTCTACATCAACACCATAGCCTCTCCGATGAAGTGTGAGTAGTTTACCTCAGACCTACGGGTCCATAGTTATTAGCTAGATGGATTCTTCTCCCTTTTTGGATCTCAATACAAAGTTCTCCCCCTCTCTTGTGGAGATCTATTCAATGTAATATTCTTTTGCAGTGTGTTTGTTGAGACCGATGAATTGTGGGTTTATGATCAAGTTTATCTATGAACAATATTTGAATCTTCTCTGAATTCTTTTATGTATTATTGGTTATATTTGCAAGTCTCTTCGAACTATCAGTTTGGTTTGGCCTACTAGATTGATCTTTCTTGCAATGGGAGAAGCGCTTAGCTTTGGGTTCAATCTTGCGGTGTCCTTTCCCAGTGATAGTAGGGCCAGCAAGGCACGTATTGTATTGTTGCCATCGAGGATAACAAGATGGGGTTTATTTCATATTGCATGAGTTTATCCCTCTACATCATGTCATCTTGCTTAAAGCGTTACTCTGTTCTTACGAACTTAATACTCTAGATGCATGCTGGATAGCGGTCCATGTGTGGAGTAATAGTAGTAGGTGCAGCCAGGAGTCGGTCTACTTGTCTCGGACGTGATGCCTATATAAATGATCATACCTAGATATTCTCATAACTATGCTCAATTCTGTCAATTGCTCAACAGTAATTTGTTTACCCACCGTGAATACTTATGCTCTTGAGAGAAGCCACTAGTGAAACCTATGGCCCCCGGGTCTATCTTCCATCATATTAATCTTCCAACACTTAGTTATTTTTATTGCCTTTTATTTTACTTTGCATCTTTATCATAAAAATACCTAAAATATTATCTTATCATATCTATCAGATCCCACTCTCGTAAGTGACCGTGTAGGGATTGACAACCACTTATCGCGTTGGTTGCGAGGATTTATTTGTTTGTGTAGGTGCGAGGGACTCTTGCGTGGCCTCCTACTGGATTGATACCTTGGTTCTCAAAAACTGAGGGAAATACTTACGCTACTTTGCTGCATCACCCTTTCCTCTTCAAGGGAAAACCAACGCAAGTGCTCAAGAGGTAGCAGGGGCTTGCAGCACCGCGCACCATTGGGTTGCGCTGTTGGCAGCTGCTGCTCATAGCACCACCAGTGTTGCAGATCAGGGCACCGCTACCCCGCCATCGCCGCGACAACTGTGAAGGGAGTAATTGTGATGAGTGTTTGACCTTGGCTTGTAGTAGCATTCCTAATCCCTTACAACGGAGATGAGCGCCTCTCGCTACAGGAGGCCGTGTGGGGGGGGGGGGGAATTGACCTTGGGTTGCCGGCGGCCATCTCTGGCGAGACGCTGGGCATGGGTTGCAAGACGCGGGAGGAAGCGGGAGTTGTTTTTTTATGGAAAGCCATCATGGCGCATTTTATTACTTCAAAAAATGTTTACATCGTTCAACAAGAACTGCAGAATAAAGCTAGGGGCCTCATCATGCCAAATATAATCAACTTTGTGTGAGAAACAAAACCTAGCTAGTTCATGCGCCACTACATTAGCTTCCCTATGACAATGCATAAAATTAACCAAACCAATATCTCGAGCAATTTCCGTGCATGATGCATAAATCGGAGCTGTTTGGTCATACCTCTGAATTGTTCCAAACAATGCATCTATAACACCCATGCAATCAGACTCTGCTTGAAGGCGATTATAGCCAACCTCATTTGCTAGCACTAAACCATCTTGAAGGGCCATCGCCTCCATAGTTTGGGCAGAAGCAGCATAGGGAATGAACCGAGAACGTCCAGCCAGGAAGGTACCTGAGGAGTCTCGGAGAACAGCACCTGTCGCCCCAGTTCCATCCTCAGCATGATAAGGCGCATCAACATTTAATTTCAAACATCCCCTAGCTGGTTTTACACATTTCTCCTTTACAACACTGGTCACCTTTGCATACGTTTTAGAATAATTTGAAGTAGTTGCTAGAATAGAGAGTGCACACTTGTTCACCGGAGGGACCACACCTTCATGTGTTACCTGACGGCGCATCCATCATATATACCAACACGAAGTAAGCACAACATCGTGAATACATAAATCAGGGTAGCCCGTCATCTGATTGAAGTTTGATCTTAAAATATGTTCAACTACAATTGACCCAGATCTGACAACCGTACTAGCATCAGCAATAAACTCACTCAGCCCCAACATCAACCAGACCTCCCTTGCTTGAACACAACTGAATAAAAGATGAACAATGTCCTCGGGTCCTTGCTTACATAAAGAGTAAATTCCATTAGTCCCAATATGATGGTTGGTAAGAACAGCTCGGAGCGATGCATCGGTGTAGTGAAAAAACACGTGAAGGGATGCTACCTCTTGAGCACTGCGTTGGATTTCCCTGAAGAGGAGAGGATGATGCAGCAAAGTAGCGTAAGTATTTCCCTCAGTTTTTGATAACCAAGGTATCAATCCAGTAGGAGGCTACACACGAGTCCCTCGTACCTACACAAAAACAATAACTCAACGCAACCAACGCGCTTAGGGGTTGTCAATCCCTTCACGGTCACTTACGAAAGTGAGATCTGATAGAGATGATAAATAATATTTTTGGTATTTTTGGTATAGAGATGCAAAGTGAAAAGTAAAAGGCAAAGTAAAAAAGCAAAGCAATAATAAAGTGATGGAGATTGATATGATGAGAAAGAGACCCGGGGGCCATAGGTTTCACTAGTGGCTTCTCTCAAGAGCATAAGTATTCTATGGTGGGTGAACAAATTACTGTTGAGCAATTGACAGAATTGAGCATAGTTATGAGAATATCTAGGTATGATCATGTATATAGGCATCACGCCCGAGACAAGTAGACCGACTCCTGCCTGCATCTACTACTATTACTCCACTCATCGACCGCTATCCAGCATGCATCTAGAGTATTAAGTTAAAAACAGAGTAATGCCTTAAGCAAGATGACATGATGTAGAGGGATAGTTTCATGCAATATGATAAAAAACCCATCTTGTTATCCTCGATGGCAACGATACAATACGTGCCTTGCTGCCCCTTCTGTCACTGGGAAAGGACACCGCAAGATCGAACCCAAAGCTAAGCACTTCTCCCATGGCAAGAAAAACCAATCTAGTAAGCCAAACCAAACTGATAATTCGAAGAGACTTGCAAAGATAACCAATCATACATAAAAGAATCCAGAGAAGATTCAAATATTATTCATAGATTGACGGGATCATAAACCCACAATTCATCGGTCTCAACAAACACACCGCAAAAAGAAGATTACATCGAATAGATCTCCACGAGAGAGGGGAGAACATTGTATTGAGATCCAAAAAGAGAGAAGAAGCCATATAGCTACTAATTATGGACCCGTAGGTCTGAAGTAAACTACTCACACTTCAGCGGAAGGGCTTGGATGATGATGTAGAAGCCCTCCGTGATCGATGCCCCCTCCGGCGGAGCTCCGGAACAGGCCCCAAGATGGGATCTCGTGGATACAGAAAGTTGCGGCGGTGGAATTAGGTTTTTGGCTCCGTATCTGATCGTTTGGGGGTACGTGGATATATATATAGGAGAAAGAAGTACGTCGGTGGAGCAACAGGGGGCCCACAAGGGTGGAGGGCGCGCCTGGGGGGAGGGGGGGCAGGCGCGCCCCCTACCTCGTGGACTCCTATTAATTGGCTTGACATAGGGTCCAAGTCTCCTGAGTTGTATTCGGTGAGAAAATCATGTTCCCGAAGGTTTCATTCCGTTTGGACTCCATTTGATATTCCTTTTCTTCGAAACCCTAAAACATGCAAAAACAGCAATTCTGGCTGGGCTTCCGGTTAATAGGTTAGTCCCAAAAATAATATAAAAGTGTATAATAAAACCCAATAATGTCCAAAACTATAGATAATATAGCATGGAGCAATCAAAAATTATAGATACGTTGGAGACGTATCAAGCATCCCCAAGCTTAATTCCTGCTCGTCCTCGAGTAGGTAAATGATAAAAACAGAATTTTTGATGCGGAGTGCTACTTGGCATAATTTCAATGTAAATCTTCTTAATTGTGGTATGAATATTCAGATTCAAAAGATTCAAGACAAAAGTTCATGTTGACATAAAAATAATAATACTTCAAGCATACTAACAAAGCAATTATGTCTTCTCAAAATAACATGGCCAAAGAAAGCTATCCCTACAAAATCATATAGTCTGGCTATGCTCTATCTTCACCACGCAAAGTATTTAAATCATGCACAACCCCGATGAAAAGCCAAGCAATTGTTTCATATTTTTGTCATTTTCAAAACTTTTTCGATCTTCACGCAATACATGAGCGTGAGCCATGGATATAGCACTATAGGTGGAATAGAATAGTGGTTGTGGAGAAGACAAAAAGAGGGAAGATAGTCTCACATCAACTAGGCGTATCAACGGGCTATGGAGATGCCCATCAATAGATATCAATGTGAGTGAGTAAGGATTGCCATGCAATAGATGCACTAGAGCTATAAGTATATGAAAGCTCAACAAAAGAAACTAAGTGGGTGTGCATCCAACTCGCTTGCTCACGAAGACCTAGGGCATTTTGAGGAAGCCCATCATTGGAATATACAAGCCAAGTTCTATAATGAAAAAATCCCACTAGTATATGAAAGTGACAGAATGAGAGACTCTCTATCATGAAGATCATGGTGCTACTTTGAAGCACAAGTGTGGTAAAAGGATAGTAACATTTTCCCTTCTCTCTTTTTCTCTCATTTTTTGGGCCTTCTCTTTTTTTATGGCCTCTTTTTTTCGTCCGGAGTCTCATCCCGACTTGTGGGGGAATCATAGTCTCCATCATCCTTTCCTCACTTGGGACAATGCTCTAAAAATGATGATCATCACACTTTTTTTATTTTTGTAACATCCCAAATTTTCAATTTGAAATGTTATACACTAGATCATCATTGCATATCATATTTTATTGCATTTTAGTTGATCCTAGAAAATTCTACGCAACTCAAGGACCCTCGGAGAGAGTTGGGGATTTCGTTATTTTCATATTTGAGTTTTCTCAAATTTTGAAAATAGGATCATTTGATTTTATTTATTTTATCTTCAATTATTTTTATTATCAAAATATGAGAGAGAGAGAGAGAATAAAATGACTTTCCCAAAATAAAGAAATATTGAGGATTTAATAAAAAAATCAAATAAGATTTTATTTTGGTTTTATTTGCTATTTCATTTGAATTTAGGAAAAATGTGTGTTTTTCGAAATTGCATTTAGGCCCCAAATAAATGTTCATCCTGTGCGGCTTGATTTTAGAAGCCGGGGAAACTTTATTTCGGGATTTTTGGAGTCTGTTTAGTATTCCTTTTGTTTTTTTTCTGAGCGTAATTATTTAAAAAAAAAGAGGTCCGAACCGACTTTGGGCCGTAACCGGCCAGGACTCCGCCTGGCCGGGCCTTCAAATAGCAGCCGCCCGAGGCCCGATAGCCCAAGCCGCGCCCCCGCCCCCAAACCCTAACCCTAGCCCCGCCGCCGCCACCTCCGCCCCGCCGACGCCGCCGCGTCGCACCGCCGCTCCACGCCGCCTCGCTCCGCATCGCCGCCGCCCTGCCTCGCCCCGCCCCGCGCCGCCCTGCCGCCCAGCCGCCCCGCCGCCGTTCGCCGGAGTCGCCGGAGGTAGACCTCGCGCCGCCGGTTTTTCTCGAAAAACCGATTGGTTTTCCGTCGGTTTTGTTTGGTTTTTTTAGTTTCGTTTTTTTAAATAGATCAGTTTTCCGGTTTATTTAATTAGCGAGCGTTCGCCCGTTCGTTCGTTTTAACAAACACGTTCTTTGATTAGATCCAGTTAATGAACGTTCGTTCGTTAATCTGTTCGTCGTTTTTCTTTTTCTCGGATTAAATCCACGATTTTTCTGATCGCGATTCCTGATCCGTTTTTCTTTCTAGTCGAACTTTTCGCTCGTTTATCGGAATCAGGCGATTCAAGCGCCTGGAGTTTCGTCTCGAAACCCTCTTTTCGTTAACAAACTCAAACAAGTTTTTGCCACTGTGAAAATTGCCCTAGATCCAGAATAGTAAACGGAGCCTGTTTCTTTTGTCGTTTGTCTTTTGTTGCTTCGTTCGATTTGATTCTTTTGCCAACCGGAGTTCTTAAGTTGAACTTTCTGGTTAGATCTCTTATTCGAGTTTTACCTGTGCATTAGATGAGTACTTATTGTACGCTTGTTTGCTTGCGATAGAGTACCCGGAGTGCGCCGCTTGCTACTTCGAATCGCTAGGTTTCCCGGATCATCAGTAAGGCAAGTAACACTTTGATCATACCTCCTGCTACCCAGTTTTTATTGCATTAGATCAACCCTCACACATTGCATGATTAGGATCTAATTAAATTGTGGGTTTGGGAAGTAGTTGAGGTAGTGCCTATTACCTGTTTATTATCAAACCTTTGGGAGTTACTTCTACATTTGCTCATTATGCCAAGCTATGCTAGTAGACGTGGATTGGGTGAGTGAAATCCATGACAGATGTGAGATTGTTAAATTAAAGGTTTATCTAAGGTGGCAACTTAAATACACATCTGGGTGGATTGAGGCACCTGGGTATTCTAGCGATTGCCTGTTTTTCTTTTGGACCGCCACCCAGGCTCAAAGGGATCATGAGATTATTCAAGCTAGAAACTCCCGTGTGTAGCCACAAGCTACTATGGGCTCTAGCATAGTTGAGTAAGTCGTGCGAACTCTTACAGTGGTAGACTAGCAGATGTAGGGGAAAGTAGGTGTAACGGTCTACCCGATCGTAAGGTGCTAGCGCTTCTGAAAGACTATGTCTCGGTCATCCGTTTCTCAAACATTACTATAGTGCGAGAAATCAAACGGAGGCGATCGAGTCTTGTGGGGAAAAGTGCGCAAACCTCTGCAGAGTGTATAAACTAATCATGGTTAGCCGTGTCCCCGGTTATGGACATCTTGAGTATCTAGTACTTGGATTATCATGTGAATCTCATCATGTTACTCTAATTAATTTTGTTGGGTTTTGTTTAATGATGATGCTTAATTGGGATTGAGAATGCTGTCAACCATTCTCAATGTTTAACAACTACCATGATAGTTAAATAAAATTTATTCCTTTGCAGCAGGGAAAAATTGGCTTTATGCAAAACTGTAACCATAGAGCTTTCCACCAGCCAAATATGCATATAGTATAGCCTATTTCATTCCATTTCTCTCTTCGTGTTACATTGCCAGCATATTCCATGTGCTGACCCGTTTCGGGCTGCAACGTTAATGTTGCAGACTTTTCAGACGATGATTAAGGTGCTTTTAGGTCATGGTTCTATACTCAGTGATGCCGTTGGAGTTGATGGACTCACTTATCTTCCAAGCCTTCCGCTTTTATCGTTATTAGATGGCCTTAAGCCATATTTATTGTAATAAGTTCTCTTTTGAGACACTCGATGTAATAAGTGTGTGATTGCTACTCTGTTATAAATCCTTCAAGTACTGTGTGGTGTCAGCATTACTGATCCAGGGATGACACCTGAGCACAGAGATTGGGCCGTTTGAGGTCTGGTCGCTACAAGATGGTATCAGAGCACACGCTGACTGTAGGGCACGACCACTAAGCTAAAGACCTAGATCACTACTCTCTTCTCATTCTGACTTCTCATCTTTTCTACTCTTTTAGGATGGCGGATGCAAAGAACAAATTCACGCAACCGGATGAAGATACACCCTTTGGACGTCACTTGAAGGAAGTCACTAGATACCTGAACATAGGAGTACCAAGCTTCACCGGAACTTACAACGGCACTCTACCTGAAGAAGAGCGCTGGATGATTCAAGTTCAAGTTCCAGGAAGGACGTTCATGCCAGTCACTGAGCCCATAGAGTTTTCTTTTGATGCACCAACCTAGAGTCTAGGAAAGAGCATGGCAGCTCACATCGCCATGGGACGCATTGGAGAAGTTTACCGCAATGATCTCAAGGATACTATCTACCAAATTTGTGGGCGCCGAGATGAGCACTGGGAGATGATCAGTACCAGGAAGGATAGATCAGTTGCAGCTTTTATCTAGGAGTTAAACCAGCACATTCGATGTCAGGAGAACCAGATATGCGCCGACATGATAGATCTGAAGAAAGCAAGGACAAGAATCAAGGAATTGGAGGAAGAACTCAAGGCTACACGTGAAGATTATGAAGAGGAAATCGAAGTATTAGTGGAGAAGAATGACGATCTGATCAAGAAGATTGGAATATTTATGGGAGGCCCTACACCAGTAGAGGAAGACGAAGAACCCAAGGAGATTCGCCCAGAAGACTACATCATCATCGACGACACTGACTCGGATCCAGATGATAGCGATGATGACTATGTTGATGAAGCTGGAGCAGATATCATGGAGTCTGCAACCGAAGAATATTTCTAGTAGACCACCCCATCAGTAGTAGTAGTCCACCATGTAAATATAGTAGTCCGAGCACTTTTGCGATAGTTAGATCGATTGTATGCCCTTGTTTGATTGAATGAAGTGAATTGTTTGATTTTGCCTCATGTGCATATGGGTAGTGTTTTCTCCTTAGACCCCTCTATTCTTAAATCTCATCTTTTCTAAACCCTCAGATGCCTGCGAGACGTGACCCCGGATTTACCTTCCCACCGGAGCTCACCCAGTTGATCCAGCAGCAGAACACATTGATGAAGTTGCTAGTTCAGAATCAGAATTAGGGGAACAACAACAACAACAACCCACCACCACCACCACCACCTATTGATCACTTAGCCCGTTTTCTTAGGCTGAATCCGCCGGTGTTTTCTAGTAGCACCGAGCCGATAGTAGCAGATGATTGGCTCCGTAAGACAGCAAGGGAGTTGACCATAGCAGGATGCACAGATGCGGAAAAGGTGAAGTTTGCCGCACATCATCTTGAAGGACCTGCGGCATCATGGTGGGAAAATTTCACAGCCACTTTCCCTATCGACACTGTCACATGGGACCAGTTTCAGCAGGCTTTTCGTACTGCCCATGTTTCAGCATGAGCTATGGCCATGAAGAAGCGAGAGTTTTGCAACTTGCGCCAAGGAGGACGGACAGTTGGCCAGTATGTGGAGGACTTTAGTAAGCTAGCCCGTTATGCCCCAGATGACGTTGCTACGGATGCAGCTAAGCAGGAGAAGTTTCTGGAAGGACTGAATGATGAGTTGAGCATGTAGTTGATGGTAGCAACCTTCAACAACTACCATGAGTTGGTAGATCGTGCTCTCATGATTGAAGGGAAGCAGCAGCAGATTGAGAATCGCAAGAGGAAGTATGGACAAGGGAAGTACAATTCAGGAGCTCAGTAGAAGCCACGTTTTACCCCTAGACCGGGAGGACATTTTCAGCATACCCATGGAGGAGGTAGCTCGCACAATCACAATGACACCAAGACTGGTAATGGGAATGGAGGAAGCAACGGCCAGAACCGCACCAACCCATCAACCCCAGCCAAGAGAGACCTGAGCCAAGTCACTTGCTTTAAGTGCCAGAAGACCGGACATTATGCCAATGAATGTCCTGAATCCCAGAATGGAAATGGCAATGGAAGCTCTCGGAAGAAGCCGAACCCTTTCAATAGGGGACAGGTGAACCACGTAAATGTGGAGGAGGTTGAAGAGCAGACGGATGCAGTAATCAGTAAGTTTTTGGTTAAGTCATTTACTGCACTCGTTCTTTTTGATACTGGTGCATCTCATTCATACATATCAAGGGGATTTGTGGATAAGTATAACCTGCCCACCAAGGTTCTTAGAACACCTATGTTAGTAAGCTCACCAGGAGCGGAGTATATGGCTAGCCAAGGATGTTTTCAAGTGCCATTGAGTATAGGTAGGCATGTGTTTCCCTCGGATTTAATCATTTGGGAATCACAAGGATTGGGTGTAATTCTGGGGATGGATTGGCTGTCGATGTATGGAGGAAACATCAATTGCGCCAGTAAGTCGATCTTGCTTACCACCCCAGAAGGGAGAAGGATCAAGTATGTATCCCGGCATGTGCCGAAGAGGACTCAAGTAAATTGTCTAATAGGAGTTGTGCAGGAGGAAGTACCAGTAGTGAAGGATTTCCCTGATGTATTTCCAGAAGAGTTGCCAGGCATGCCACCGGATAGAGATATTGAGTTTTTGATTGAGCTTTTGCCCGGCACAGGGCCAATATCAAAGAGACCATATAGGATGCCCGCAAAGGATTTGGTGGAGATTAAGAAGCAGATTAAGGAGTTACTAGATAAGGGATATATCCGCCCAAGTTCTTCACCTTGGGGATCGCCAGTACTTCTAGTGGAGAAGAAGGATGGATCGTTAAGGATGGTTGTTGATTATCGAGGATTGAATGAAGTAACCATCAAGAACAAGTACCCACTACCGATGATCAATGATCTGTTTGATCGATTGCAAGGAGCTAAGGTATTTTCCAAGATCGATCTGCAATCAGGATACCACCAGTTGAAGATTCGAGAACAGGATATACCTAAGACGGCTTTTACCACCAGGTATGGGCTGTACGAACATACCATTATGTCATTTGGTATGACTAACGCACCTGCATATTTTATGAACATGATGAACAAAGTGTTTATGGAATTTTTGGATAAGTTCGTCGTAGTGTTCATTGATGATATCCTGGTTTACTCGAAAAATGAAGAGGAGCATAAGGAGCATTTGCGTTTGGTACTTGGTTAGCTAAGAGAACATCAGTTATATGCCAAGTTTAGCAAATGCGAGTTTTGGTTGAAAGAAGTTGGATTTCTCAGACACGTTATATCTGGAGAAGGTATAGCAGTAGATCCCACCAAGGTTGACACCGTGACAAAATGGGAAGCACCAACAACAGTTGGAGAGATCCGGAGTTTTCTTGGACTTGCAGGATACTACCGGAGGTTTATTGAGAATTTCTCGAAGATTGCAAAGCCTATGACGGAGTTGTTGAAGAAGGATACCAAGTTCATATGGACTGAGGAATGTGAGACTAGTTTCCAGGAGTTAAAGAAACATTTGGTTACATCACCTGTGTTGATTTTGCCAGATCAGACCAAGGATTATGAGGTGTATTGCGACGCTTCACGTCGAGGACTTGGAGCAGTGCTTATGCAGGAAGGAAGAGTTGTTTCATATGCCTCGCGATAGCTTAAGCCTCATGAGTTAAATTATGCTACGCATGATTTGGAGTTAGCAGCCGTAGTGCATGCATTGAAAACCTGGAGACACTTTCTCATTGGAAACCATTGTGAGGTATATACGGATCACAAGAGGTTGAAGTATATTTTCACGCAGAAGGAGTTGAATCTCAGGCAAAGGAGATGGTTGGAGCTCATCAAGGATTATGATATGAGATTGCATTATCACCCCGGAAAGGCTAACGTAGTAGCTGACGCGCTGAGCCATAAAAGTCATGTCAACACCTTAATGACGGGAGATTTACCAAGGGAGTTAGCCGAGAATCTTCGTGAGCTATGTTTGGAGATAGTTCCGAGAGGATATGTAGCAGCATTGGAGATTCAGTCTACCTTGATGGATAAGATCAAAGAAGCTCAAAAGACCGACAAGGAGATTGCCTCTATATAGGAGAAAATGAGCAAAGGAAAAGCTAAGGGATTTCGTGAAGATGAGCACGATACCTTATGGTTTGAAGACCGTGTTTATGTGCCTAATGACCCGGAGATCAGGAAGTTAATTCTGCAAGAGGCCCATGATTCGTTCGTACTCAATTCACCCAGGAAATACCAAGATGTATTTGGATTTGAAGGACACTTTCTGGTGGACCGGAATGAAGAAGGATATTGCGGAGTATGTAGCAGTTTGTGATGTATGTCAGAGAGTATAGGGAGAGCATCAGAAGCTAGCAGGATTGCTACAGCCATTGCCGATACCCGAATGGAAGTGGGATAAGTTAGGCATGGATTTTATTACAGGATTGCCCAGAACACGTTCAGGCTATGACTCGGTATGGGTTGTAGTCGATCGTTTGACAAAGGTACCTCATTTCATTCCAGTGAAGACTACCTATACCAGTGCAAAGTTGGCAAAGATATACATGACCAGAATCGTATGTCTGCATGGAGTTCCAAGGAGCATTGTATCCGATAGAGGAACCCAATTTACCTCAAAGTTCTGGAATCGGTTGCATGAAACTTTGGGTACCAGACTGGAATTTAGTACAACTTTCCACCCGCAGACAGATGGACAGACCGAGAGAGTCAATCAGATTTTGGAGGATATGCTGAGAGATTGTGCGCTGGATTATGGATCTAGTTGGGACGAGAATTTGCCATATGCAGAGTTCTCTGACAACAACAGTTATCAATCCAGTTTGAAGATGGCCCCTTTCGAAGCCTTGTACGAAAGGAGGTGCAGGACCCCATTGTCGTGGGATGAAGTTGGAGACCGCCAGTTGTTCGGACCAGATCTGATTAAGGAGTCTAAACAGAAAGTGAAATTGATCCGCGATAGGCTCAAAGTAGCCCAGTCTAGGCAGAAGAGCTATGCAGATTCTAAATGCAAGGAGACAGTTTACGAAGTCGGAGACCGAGTTTATCTTCGAGTATCTCTACTTCGAGGAGTTAAGCGCTTTGGAGTTAAGGGAAAGTTAGCGCCACATTTTGTAGGCCCATACAAAGTTTTGGAGCGTATGGGAGAAGTAGCCTATAAGTTGGAATTGCCCGAAGGATTGTCAGGAGTTCACGATGTGTTCCATGTTTCCCAGTTGAAGAAGTGCCACGCAGAGATGGCTGATATACCACTGAGAGATACAGTGCCACTGGAAGCAATTCAGTTGGACAGTGTTTTGACCTATGAGGAGAAACCAGTCAAGATTCTAGAGTATGCCAGTCGAGTCACCCGCAGCAAGGTTATCAAGTTTTGCAAAGTCCAGTGGAGCCACCACACGGAGGATGAAGCCACCTGGGAGCGAGCGGAAGAATTGCTGAAGGATCACCCTCACCTTTCCAGCCAACCCGAATCTCGAGGGCGAGATTCATCTTAAGGGAGGTAGGTTTGTAACATCCCAAATTTTCAATTTCGAATGTTATACACTAGATCATCATTGCATATCATATTTTATTGCATTTTGGTTGATCCTAGAAAATTCTACGCAACTCAAGGACCCTCGGAGAGAGTTGGGGATTTCGTTATTTTCATATTTGAGTTTTCTCAAATTTTGAAAATAGGATCATTTGATTTTATTTATTTTATCTTTAATTATTTCTATTATCAAAATATGAGAGAGGGAATAAAATGACTTTCCCAAAATACAGAAATATTGAGGATTTAATAAAAAATCAAATAAGATTTTATTTTGGTTTTATTTGCTATTTTATTTGAATTTAGGAAAAATGCGTGTTTTTCAAAATTGCATTTAGGCCCCAAATAAATGTTCATCCTGTGTGGCTTGATTTTAGAAGCTGGGGAAAATTTATTTCGGGATTTTTGGAGTCCATTTAGTATTCCTTTTGTTTTTTTCTGAGCGTAATTATTTTTAAAAAAAAGAGGTCCGAACCGACTTTGGGCCGTAACCGGCCAGGACTCCGCCTGGCCGGGCATTCAAACAACCGCCGCCCGAGGCCCAACATCCCAAGCTACGCCCCCGCCCCCAAACCCTAACCCTAGCCCCGCCGTCGCCACCTCTGCCCCACCACCGCCGCCGCGTTGCACCGCCGCTTCGCCCCGCGCCGCCGTCGCCCTGCCTCGCCCCGCCCCGCTGCCCCGCCGCCGACGACGATCGCCGGAGTCGCCGCAGCCACCGTTCGCCGGAGTCGCCGGAGGTAGACCTCGCGCCGCCGGTTTTTCTCGAAAAATCGATTGGTTTTCCGTCGGTTTTGTTCGGTTTTTTTAGTTTCGTTTTTTTAAATAGATCAGTTTTCCGGTTTATTTAATTAGCGAGCGTTCGCCCGTTCGTTCGTTTTAACAAACACGTTCTTCGATTAGATCCAGTTAATGAACGTTCGTTCGTTAATCTGTTCGTCGTTTTTCTTTTTCTCGGATTAAATCCACGATTTTTCTGATCGCGATTCCTGATCCGTTTTTCTTTCTAGTCTAACTTTTCGCTCGTTTATCGGAATCAGGCGATTCAAGCGCCTAGAGTTTCGTCTCGAAACCCTCTTTCCGTTAACAAACTCAAACAAGTTTTTGCCACTGTGAAAATTGCCCTAGATCCAGAATAGTAAATGGAGCCTGTTTCTTTTGTCGTTTGTCTTTTGTTGCTTCGTTCGATTTGATTCTTTTGCCAACCGGAGTTCTTAAGTTGAACTTTCTGGTTAGATCTCTTATTCGAGTTTTACCTGTGCATTAGATGAGTACTTATTGTACGCTTGTTTGCTTGCGATAGAGTACCCGGAGTGCGCCGCTTGCTACTTCGAATCGCTAGGTTTCCCGGATCATCAGTAAGGCAAGTAACACTTTGATCATACCTCCTGCTACCCAGTTTTTATTGCATTAGATCAACCCTCACACATTGCATGATTAGGATCTAATTAAATTGTGGGTTTGGGAAGTAGTTGAGGTAGTGCCTATTACCTGTTTATTATCAAACCTTTGGGAGTTACTTCTACATTTGCTCATTATGCCAAGCTATGCTAGTAGACGTGGATTGGGTGAGTGAAATCCATGACAGATGTGAGATTGTTAAATTAAAGGTTTATCTAAGGTGGCAACTTAAATACACATCTGGGTGGATTGAGGCACCTGGGTATTCTAGCGATTGCCTGTTTTTCTTTTGGACCGCCACCCAGGCTCAAAGGGATCATGAGATTATTCAAGCTAGAAACTCCCGTGTGTAGCCACAAGCTACTATGGGCTCTAGCATAGTTGACTAAGTGTGCGAACTCTTACAGTGGTAGACTAGCAGATGTAGGAAGTAGGTGTACGGTCTACCCGATCGTAAGGTGCTAGCGCTCTGAAAGACTATGTCTCGGTCATCCGTTTCTCAAACACCATGTAGTGCGAGAAATCAAACGGAGGCAGATCGAGTCTTGTGGGGAAAAGTGCGCAAACCTCTGCAGAGGTATAAACTAATCATGATTAGCCGTGTCTCCGGTTATGGACATCTTGAGTATCTAGTACCTGGATTATCATGTGAATCTCAACATGTTACTCTAAAATTAAATTTGTTGGGTTTTGTTAATGATGATGCTTAATTGGGATTGAGAATGCTGTCAACCATTCTCAATGTTTAACAACTACCATGATAGTTAAATAAAATTTATTCCTTTGTAGTAGGGAAAAATTGGCTTTACGCAAAACTATAACCATAGAGCTTTCCACCAGCCAAATATGCATATAGAATAGACTATTTCATTCCATTACTCTCTATGTGTTATTTTGCCAGCATATTCCATGTGCTGACCCGTTTCGGGCTGCAACATTAATCTTGCCGACTTTTCAGACGACGATTAAGGTGTTTTAGGTCGTGGTTCTATACTCAGTGATGCCGTTGGAGTTGATGGACGCACTTATCTTCCAAGCCTTCCGCTGTTATCGTTATTAGATGGCCTTAAGCCATATTTATTGTAATAAGTTCTCTTTTGAGACACTCGATGTAATGAGTGTGTGATTGCTACTCTGTTATAAATCCTTCAAGTACTGTGTGGTGTCAGCATTATTGATCCAGGGATGACACATGAGCACAGAGATTGGGCCGTTTGAGGTCTGGTCGCTACAATTTTTCTTACAACTCAACAATTACAACTCAATACTTAGAACAAAATATTACTCTATATGAATGCCTCCGGCGGTGTACCGGTATATGCAATGAACCAAGAGTGACATGGATGAAAGAATTATGAACGGTGGCTTTGCCACAAATATTATGTCAACTACATGATCATGCTAAGCAATATGATAATGATGAATGTGTCATGATGAACGGAATGATGGAAAGTTGCATAGCAATATATCTCGGAATGGCTATGGAAATGCCATAATAGGTAGGTATGGTGGCTGTTTTGAGGAAGATATAAGGAGGTTTATGTGTGAAAGAGTGTATCATATCACGGGGTTTGGATGCACCGGCGAAGTTTGCGCCAACTCTCAATGTGAGAAAGGGCAATGCACGGTACCGAAGAGGCCAGCAAGGATGGAAGGGTGAGAGTGCGTATAATCCATGGACTCAAAATTAGTCATAAAGAACTCACATACTTACTGCAAAAATCTACGAGTCAACAAAAACCTCGGTACTACGCGCATGCTCCTAGGGGGATAGATTGGTAGGAAAAGACCATCGCTCATCCCCGACCGCCACTCATAAGGAAGACAATCAAATAACACCTCATGTTTCAAATTTGTTGCATAACGTTTACCATACGTGCATGCTACGGGACTTGCAAACTTCAACACAAGTATTTCTCCATTTCACAACTACTCAACTAGCATGACTTTGATATTATTACCTCCATATCTCAAAACAATCATCAAGCATCAAACTTTTCTTAGTATTCAACACACTCATAAGAAAGTTTTATTATTAATCTTGCATACCAAGCATATTAGGATTTTAAGCAAATTACCATTCTATTAAGACTCTCAAAATAATCTAAGTGAAGCATGAGAGATCAATAGTTTCTATAAAACAAATCCACCACCGTGCTCTAAAAGATATAAGTGAAGCACTAGAGCAAAACTATAAAGCTCAAAAGATATAAGTGAAGCACATAGAGTATTCTATCAAATTCCAAATCATGTATGGCTCTCTCAAAAGGTGTGTACATCAAGGATGATTGTGGTAGACTAACAAGAAAAGACTCAAACATAAAATACGCTCCAAGCAAAAGACATATCATGTGGTGAATAAAAATATAGCTCCAAGTAAAGTTACCGATAGAAGTAGACGAAAGAGGGGATGCCTTCCGGGGCATCCCCAAGCTTTGGCTTTTAGGTGTCCTTAGATTATCTTGGGGGTGCCATGGGCATCCCCAATCTTAGGCTCTTGCCACTCCTTGTTCCATAATCCATCAAATCTTTACCCAAAACTTGAAAACTTCACAACACAAAACTTAAAGTAGAAAATCTTGTGAGCTCCGTTAGTGAAAGAAAACAAAAGAACACTTCAAGGTACTGTAATGAACTCATTCTTTATTTATATTGGTGTGAAACCTACTTTATTCCAACTTCTCTATGGATTATAAACTATTTTACTAGCCATAGATTCATCAAAATAAGCAAACAACACATGAAAAACAGAACCTGTCAAAAACAGAACAGTCTGTAGTAATCTTTAGCTAGCGCAAGCTCTGGAACCTCAAAAATTATAAAATAAATTGATGGACGTGAGTAATTTATCTATTAATCATATGCAAAAAGAATTAACTAAATATCACTTTCCAAATAAAAATGACAGCAGTTCTCGTGAGCGCTAAAGTTTCTGTTTTTTACAGCAAGTTCAACAAGACTTTCCCCAAGTCTTCCCAACAGTTCTACTTGGCACAAACACTAATTAAACACAAAAACACAACCAAAACAGAGTATAAATAATTTATTTATTACTAAACAGGAGCAAAAATCAAGGAATAAAAATAAAATTGGGTTGCCTCCCAACAAGCGCTATCGTTTAACGCCCCTAGCTAGGCATAACAAGCAAGAATAGATCTAGGTATTGCCATAATAGTAAGATAGATTATTAAAACTCATTTCATATTCTCTATGTTCGGCAGAAATTTTTCTTTGAGGCAAGAAAAAGTAATCAAAAGGGCTAAATTTAACGGGACAAAAGTCCCCAAGATCAACCTTGGGAGGTATAGGTTCCTCCTTTGCTCCTTCATAATGCACAACCAATTCATCATTATAAGCATTCTTTTGACAGAACTTTGTGAGCCTATATTCAAGAGAATATCCTAGTTCATTATTTCGAATAGCCAAATCATCATTAAGTTCAGAAATTCTATCAACTAAAACATTGGTAGGAACCCTTTTTCTAAGATTTTCATTGAAAGCAACATAGTCTAGAGATTGAAAACGCATTATTTCTTCTTGATCAAAGAGGATATCCTCTATGGGAGGACGGCAAGCGTCCACCCTATAATGCGCAAAGATTTTTTTGGCTTCTTTTATTATGAATCTAAACTCATGAGCCAAAAATATAGTAGTGGCACGCTACAGAAGAATGCTCAATATTAGAAAATTCCAGAAAAATCCTTTGTATGGAAGGATGTATGTGCATGAATTGTCTTTCAAGTTCAGTACAAGCATGGCAATAGCGTCTGCAAGACTACTAATTCTATGAAGGATAGAACTTCTATGAAGGTAAAGCACCGGCACAAGTAAAGAAATCTTGAATAACTCATTTTCCAATAATATTACCACTACCAACACGGAATCTTTTTTGTATGAAGGATGGTAGGTTCTTTAGCAGGAGCATCAGAATTTCTCATGATATTATTGTCCATATCGACAATAACTTCCCCAATTTCAGACATAGAGGCAGAAGGTAAAGGACTTGACATAACGACAAGCTAGCAAACCGACACACGAGCAAGAACAAGGCAAACGGCAAAAGAGGCAAATAGAGAGGGAGGATAGAGAGAGAGGGGGGGGAGCGAATAAAACGGCAAGGGTGAAGTGGGGGAGAGGAAAACGAGAGGCAAATGGCAAATAATGTAATGCGGAAGATAGGGATTGTGATGGATACTTGGTATGTTGACTTTTGCGCAGACTCCCCGGCAACGGCGCCAGAAATTCTTCTTGCTACCTCTTGAGCACTGCGTTGGATTTCCCCGAAGAGGAGAGGATGATGCAGCAAAGTAGCGTAAGTATTTCCCTCAGTTTTTGAGAACCAAGGTATCAATCCAGTAGGAGGCTACGCACGAGTCCCTCGTACCTACACAAAAACAATAGCTCAACGCAACCAACGTGCTTAGGGGTTGTCAATCCCTTCACGGTCACTTACGAAAGTGAGATCTGATAGAGATGATAAATAATATTTTTGGTATAGAGATGCAAAGTGAAAAGTAAAAGGCAAAGTAAAAAAGCAAAGCAATAATAAAGTGATGGAGATTGATATGATGAGAAAGAGACCCGGGGGCCATAGGTTTCACTAGTGGCTTCTCTCAAGAGCATAAGTATTCTACGGTGGGTGAACAAATTACTGTTGAGCAATTGACAGAATTGAGCATAGTTATGAGAATATCTAGGTATGATCATGTATATAGGCATCACGTCCGAGACAAGTAGACCGACTCCTGCCTGCATTTACTACTATTACTCCACTCATCGACCGCTATCCAGCATGCATCTAGAGTATTAAGTTAAAAACAGAGTAACGCCTTAAGCAAGATGACATGATGTAGAGAGATAAATTCATGCAATATGAATAAACCCATCTTGTTATCCTCCGATGGCAACAATTACAATATGTCTTGCTGCCCTCTATCACTGGGACACCGCAAAGATCGACCCAAAGCTAGCACTTTGCTCCCATGGCAAAGAACACAATCTAGTAGGCAAACCAAACTGATAATTCGAAGAGAGACTTGCAAAGTAACCAATCATACAAAAGAATTCAGAGAAGATATTCAAATATTATTTCATAAGATAGACTGGATCATAAACCCAAAATTCATCGGTCTCAACAAACACACCGCAAAAAGAAGATTACATCGAATAGATCTCCACGAGAGAGGGGGAGAACATTGTATTGAGATCCAAAAAGAGAGAAGAAGCCATCTAGCTACTAACTATGGACCCGTAGGTCTGAAATAAACTACTCACACTTCATCGGAGGGGCTTGGATGATGATGTAGAAGCACTTCGTGATCGATGCCCCCTCCGACGAAGCTTCGGAACAGGCCCCAAGATGGGATCTCATGGAATACAGAAAGTTGCTGCTTTGACCTGCGCGCAAAAAATGCTTTGCCTGAGTGGCAAAGGTGTGCCGGGATAAATATGAATCCTAGCTTCATTTTCAGCATTTAGTATGACTATAACTATGTACTTATTCAGCAATGAAAAGCTCCTGGTTCGAAAAAAGGTGCACGTGCATGAAACAAGGATCTAGCAAAACAAACATTTAAATACTATCAATTCTTCAAACAGAATAAAAATAAGCAGATGGAGCAGCACACCTCCGTTTCTAAGAAGTACACAAGCTACAAATTTCATATTCAGGAAAGAGGAACCAAGACATAACCAAGAAAAAAAACATAGGATCCATAAACGTAAGATTCTGTGAATTGATGAGGCGGCACTAACCTCATCAAAGCTTTTCCCATCATGAATGGCATGTTCGTGTCTCTCTTCTCTGAACCGTTTAAAGAGTTGTTCTTGTATATGATTGCTAAGCACGACCCTTGGCAGATCTTTAGTCCCAAGAACAACACTTTAGGGCAAGTACATTTTGCTTCTTTAGAATCACCCCTTTTGAAATTAAAAAGGGCACAAATCTAATGCTTCCAGTGTTCACATTTGTCACACATAACCCACCTTAGAGCTAATCAATTAGAACAAATTAGCACGAACAAAAAAAGTTTACATAATTCAATTATGAAGGTTCGCCTTAGGAAATTGATTACCTTTCCACCTGAATCTGCAACTGCGAGTCTCATTGTAACACATGATACAGAAATTGTGGCAAATCTCAGTAGCAGCAGCAGTATAGTATGATGCATTTCATTTTGTCCGAGCAACACAAGGACAACAATAAATTGGTGGAGGCTCAAAATAAAGCTTATCTACTTTGCAAAGAAACTTCTTGATAGAACATGTTGCCTTCATGCCTCTTTTCATATCATCAATGAATGAATGATCATAATTTCCATGATCCTCATAATTGAATGTTGTGTGTCACTGGACTCACACCCTGGCCAACACAGCAACAACATCATCAGGTCATTAGCAGCAAGAAAGAACGTCGGTATACAACAAAGCATAGCAGCATATTACAAGATACAAGCGCAAAGCAGCAGCACGCCATCAGCGGCAAGCACCCAGCGACATCAAGCACCCACACAAGACACACACACACACACACGTAGCAAGCAGGGCGGGAGGACCGGAGAACAGATACCTTGCCGGTGATGGGATTCCTGGCAACTGCGACAAAGATGACTCGTGGTGGTGATGGAGGTGAGTCGAGACGGCGACCAGGGCGACTCCACGCGATGGCTAGCGAACCCAAGCCGCAGCGGCACTTCTTGGCGCAGCACGGTGATGGTTTACATCGGATGTATACAAAGTACTTGGCGATCTTCTCCGTGGTGAGTGCGACACCAACCCATGCACGTTGTTGAGGAGATAAGAGCGGTGGAGGGCAGGGCGGACAACAGGGAGGAGACCTGCGGTGAAGGGCGGCGAAGGTGGCGGTGACCTGCGGCGAAGGGAGGCTCCGGGGCGGCGGCTGGGGGACCTGCGGCGAAGGGAGGCTCCGGGGCGGCGGCTGGGGGACCTGCGGGCCACGGCGAAAGGTGGCTCCGGCGACGGCTGGGGGACCTGCGGGCCGCGGCGAAGGGTGGCTCGGCGACCTACGGCCCGCGCCCGGCTGTGGGAGGAACAGCGCAGAGACGCGAGATCGTGCGGGAGGAACGGCGTGAGGCGTGAGGTCGTGGGGGTGTGGCGAGAGGTCGTGCGAACATTTTTTTAGCGGTCAGGCTTAATTGCGTGGTTTGTTGCGTTAAACATCGAAGGATTAAGGGCCATCAGATTTTGTTGATGGACGGGTCTGATTGTTTGGTTCTCCGCCCTCTCTTTTTTTTATGGGGTAGTAGATAGATAGATGATCTTTTATCATCTCATAAAAAACATGATCTTTTATCCTTCTTGGGTTAGCATAACTTCTTTGTATGTTAAATGCTGCTAAAATTTCAAAATTCTATACACGAACATTTCATTTGAAATGCTCTGTGCTGATAGGGGCGAACACTCTCTTGGCCCTGCCAGCACTAGTCAGACGGATCAATTCAGTCGGCGCACGACGGGAAGACCCAGACTGGGGGCGGCCACTTCCAGAGCAGGTCCCGCGCCGCGCCTCGCGGCGGCCTGTAGCTGCCGTCGGCGAGGTCGAGCACGCCGACGTCCGGCGCCACCTCGCGGCACCTTTCGTGCGACCACGGCCCGTCATCGGTGAAGTAGACGCAGTTGCCCCTCAGCTCGGGGCAGTCGTCCACCGGGATGCACAGCGACGTGTTCTTCCCCAAGAACAGCGCGCGCCCGGCCAGGATGCCGGCGCGGCCGTTCCAGCTGTCCACCGGCGCCCACCGACCACCGATCAGCTCGAAGAACTCGGCCGCGACGGTCGTGTACTCGACCTGCTCCGGCCGGGGCTCCCACCTCCGCGCGTTCGCTGCGTCCCTGAGCCGGTGGACCTGGAGTAGGCGCCCCGGCGAGAGCTCCACGAGGTATCTACTGCAAGCCGCCGACATGGAGCACGCGCGCCGCGAGCAGCAGCAGCACGGCGGCGCGATGGCCTTCCGGGTCGGCGTCGTGTCCGCCGTGACGTCCATGTCCCATGCCTCAACGCGCCCTGCGGAGTCCATCGCGTACACCAGTTGCCGCCCGCCGGCGCTAGCCGTGGAGGAGGCACGCATGGCGTCCGCCCAGCGGCGCGAGGGCGTGTCGAGCAGCGTCCACCTCGTGTCGCCGGCTCGGGCGATGGCGATGCGGGACAGAGGCTGGCAGATGAGCATGACGGCGTAGCCGCCCGATCCCGGCGCGGCGGTATGCCCCTCCCGCGGCGCGGACACGAGGATGGCCTTCTCGTAGAGCTCGTACCGGAGCCTGTCCGGCGCGAAGGACTCCGGCGGGACGAGCACGGTCGCAGCCTCGTCGGCGTCATCGTCGGCGAAGCAGCACCGGAGGCTGTAGGTCACGACGCGGCCGTCCGCGTCGCGGCTGGCGTGGACGAAGGGGAGCGTGTCGGGCGGCGGGAGCGGAACCTGCGCACCGGTGAGCGGGTTGAGGAGGTGCAGCTCGGAGGCGGCGTCGGCGGTGACGAGCCACCCGTCGGGCGACGAGCCGACGCAGAGGCGGTCTGATATGGCCGGGGCTGGCTGCGGGATGCTGTACGCTCTGCCGTCGGAGAGGCTCAAGAACCGCGCCCCCTCCGAGGACGTGCCACCACCGCGCCTCCGGCGCACGGTCGGGTCGAAGGGGAGCATGAGCCACGGGGACGGCACATGCACGGCACGGGGCTGCACGGCGCTGGCGGCCGACCACCACGCAGTGCACGCGGCGGGGAAGCGGAATCGGTCCGGCACGGGGAGGCGGGCGAGGACGGACTCGAGGAGGTTGCCCGGTAGGTCCGACCACGAGCAGCCCGTCCCCGTCCCGATGGTGCCGACGAGCTCGCTCATGACCGCCATTGGCACAGCACGCAACGCACAGCACAGAATCGCAGCTTGATCACACGAGGAGAGGAAGAGGAGGGAGCAGGTGAGTTGGGTTCTTGGGATCGTGACTCGTGAGAAGCAACTTATTAACGCGCCATTCCTCGGAATCCTCGGCGTCGTCGTCGTGGCGTGCCCCATACTACTCCCATGTGTTTCCTCTTCCCTCGCATGCCGCGGGCGGAAGCGGCCGGGGTCAGGTCAGAAACTAGCGGTGGTGGCAGTACAGCGGCTCTGACCGGTTTGACGGCAGTCTCGGGGGAGAACGGCGACGGGAATATACGTTCGGCCGGTCGGCCGCGACGGCGGAGACACGGTGGGCGCTAGTGGTAAGGTCTCGCCGGGTTGGTCAGAAATTAGAATACTGTTGTTGCGGGAGACTGTTTTTTCTTTTCTTTTTACAAGCACAAGCACGGTCCTTTTTTGAGTTTGTTTTTCAAACACGGTTGATGTACGTGTGAATAGTGATGGGAAAGATCCTCCATCCCCTTTCCCTCCCAGGTCGCTTGTGCGGGCGGCTCCGAAGGAGAAACCCTAGCCGCCCCGAGCACCCCTCCTCCCCCTAATCCCTGACCACCGTCGGCGCCGGCGGTGGTGGCATGCCCTGACGGGATTTCTTCGCGCGGGGGAGTCTCGTCAAGTGGGCGGCGCGGTGGTCGTCTCTGGTGTGGTGGCGCATGACGGAGAGTGCGAGGATAGACGGAGCACGGTCGTGAGGCAACGGGAGGCTGTCTTCTCGGGGCGCCGGCGCGGGAGTCAGAGGTAGCGCCGCGGGGGGACCTTGGTGACGGCGGATCTTGGCCAGGAGGTATGGCGGCCGAGAGTCGTTGCGGAGGCCGAGGAGCGCGATGCGCTTCCAATTGATGTGCTCTTGTTTTCTGTTTATCTTTCCCTAATAATAAATGAGCTATTGTTTCTGGTCGTCTGTCATGAAGATTTCCCCCGAAGTTGTTATTAATTGGATGAAAACAACGAGATTTTTAGATTAAATTGTATTTCAATGAGGATTTAAATAGTGCGGAGCAAATAGAATTACATATGCCTATCCTATTTGACAACGAAGAAAAATAAAACTGGCAGACAGCCTATATTTGAACAAACAATAAACCATCAAAGTAAAACCAATTCAAGATATTCATGGATACAAACACAGATGAAACAGAGGCTCCACATTTAGTATGGCTTAGTAGTTGTTTCTCTACATACCAATGAGAACTTTCAGAGAGATGTGAAAACAACATCAAATAACATTTTCTTATTCGACCACGAGCTTATTAAGCAAGCTCACCTTCAAGACATCAGCACTGGCATATAACAAAGATGGAACAAAGGAATTACATGTAAGAACAAAAGAAGCAAAACTCAAAATTAGCAGCATGTTGACTGTGAATTGCAGTGAGAAGACCACCAGCATTATACAGAGCTAGCATGGTAATAATGCCTCATGGGATCAGATAATTAATGATTGGCAGCAAAAGAACCTAGTGCTACTTTATAGGGAAAGAATGATGATTATGTTGAGCAATAATAACATGAAGCTGTGATGTTCCAGCCAACACACTGCAGCTATCTGCATAAGCTACTGGTCCTTCACAATCAATATTGCCTCGGATATTTCTGAAGTCATTCTAATATATCTTAAGTGAAAACATGCTTATGAGGCATCTTTAATTCCCTCTGTTATTTTGGTTACATTTCTTCGTGCATCTACACATTGCTGCTGCCATTTGGATCTTAATTAATTAAGTTGACTATTCTGGATCTGTCACAAAGTACTGAAAAAATGATTTCATGGTACATTCTGCTGACCATGTTTTCTAACATAACTATTCCAATTTAAAGAAGACTAGCACATATGTCCGTGCTTTGCAAAGGGAGAGATATTTGTTTGGAGAAGCAATGAGAGAGATAATTGATGTGTCCACCAAAAATGATCTCCATAGCGGTGCAATAGAGAGAGGAGTTATGGTCTTCTCGCGAGCCATGTTTGTCCCGCGAGATCTTGATAGTGGTGGGGTTAGTCGGTGTGATGGCAACCATCCAACTCGTGCCTTTTTTTTCTTCGGGCCCGCCTCTGTCTCGGGGTTGTGTCTGCCTCCTCATTTTGATAGCTATGCGGCGACCTTCGGGGCACGGTTGCTTCGACCACTCTCTCTTATGATGACGTAACCAGATAGATTACTAATTGTAGCGCATAAATCCCGTTTCATTAGCATATTTAGCGCATAATCAAACACCAATGTCCTTTCTCTATTAGGGTTTATTCTCTTTAATTATTTTAGCGCTAACGTGCCCATAATTTTTTTATTCGGGCCAAACCAACATATTCTCTTTTACTGGCCCAAGGAAAAAAATTGCTCCCTCCGACGACCCAGTAGGGGAGTGCAGTTGAGGCCCAATACAGTCTATGCGACAGAGCAAATTTTTTTTGGGCCAACTACGTGAGGGCTACTATATGACGCTAGTTGTGTAAAAATAGCGTGTAGGATGCACATTAGCTCGTGTATGGACCAGCACACTGGCAGGCGCCAAGACGACCTGTGTTAGTAAGGCATGAAAAGAATCCAAAAAATTATGAGTTGAGGGATCAAAATCAAGCCCTCAAAGACCCGACTATGTGCTGCTAGCCACTCGAAGAAACGAGTCCTATCAACCAATGGCCAGCTTAAACCTTTAAGATCATACTCCAATGTTAGATTGGAAACATTTTTTTTGAACTGTTTAAAAATATAAATTGCTGAATATTCCTGAAAACATGAATAATTTTGAAAATCACTAACATTTTTGAAATTCTTTACATTTTCATAAATACACAACAAAATTTGAAACACTCAAAATTCACATTTTTTTAAAACATAAACCTTTTATAATAACATGAACATGTTTTCAATTTGTGATTTTTTAAAGCAAACATATTTTAAACATTTAGAACAATTTTTGAAAATGTGTTTCTTGACATTATTCTGAATTTGTGAACATTTCACTCAAACAAGAATATTTTTCGAATTTGGAACCTTTTTAAATGCAATTTTTTTGGAAAATCCCGAACAACTTTGGAAAACAAAAAGAAAAAATGGAACATATTAAAAAAATCTGAACCAATTTTGAAATGAGGACAAAGATTTAATGTTGTAAACATTTTTCAAAAAGGAATAAATTTTAAAATGCTGATTTTTTAAAAGTTGGGTTTTTATGATATTGTGAACTTTTTGAAAATTTTGAATTTACAAAAAAGGGGCAAAATAAACTTGAAAGGAAAATAGACAAAGGAAAAAAGCAAAAGAAACTTAAAAATCTAAGTGAAGCATGAGAGATCAATAGTTTCTATAAAACAAATCCACCACCGTGCTCTAAAAGATATAAGTGAAGCACTAGAGCAAAATTATATAACTCAAAAGATATAAGCGAAGCACATAGAGTATTCTATCAAATTCCAAATTATGTATGAATCTCTCAAAAGGTGTGTACAGCAAGGATGATTGTGGTAGACTAACAAGCAAAGACTCAAATCATAAAATACGCTCCAAGCAAAACACATATCATGTGGTGAATAAAAATATAGCTCCAAGTAAAGTTACCGATAGAAGTAGACGAAAGAGGGGATGCCTTCCGGGGCATCCCCAAGCTTTGGCTTTTAGGTGTCCTTAGATTATCTTGGGGGTGCCATAGGCATCCCCAAGCTTAGGCTCTTGCCACTCCTTGTTCCATAATCCATCAAATCTTTATCCGAAACTTGAAAACTTCACAACACAAAACTTAAAGTAGAAAATCTCGTGAGCTCCGTTAGCGAAAGAAAACAAAAGACCACTTCAAGGTACTGTAATGAACTCATTATTTATTTATATGGGTGTTATACCTACTGTATTCCAACTTCTCTATGGTTTATAAACTATTTTATTAGCCATAGATTCATCAAAATAAGCAAACAACACATGAAAAACAGAATCTGTCAAAAACAGAACAGTCTGTAGTAATCTGTAGCTAGCGCAAGATCTGGAACCCCAAAAATTCTAAAATAAATTGCTGGACGTGAGGAATTTATCTATTAATCATCTGCAAAAATAATTAACTAAATAGCACTCTCCAAATAAAAATGACAGCAGTTCTCGTGAGCGCTAAAGTTTCTGTTTTTACAGCAAGTTCAACAAGACTTTCCCCAAGTCTTCCCAACGGTTCTACTTGGCACAAACACTAATTAAACACAAAAAACACAACCAAAATAGATGCTAAATAATTAATTTATTACTAAACAGGAGCAAAAAGCAAGGAATAAAAATAAAATTGGGTTGCCTCCCAACAAGCGCTATCGTTTAACGCCCCTAGCTAGGCATAACAAGCAAGAATAGATCTAGGTATTGCCATAATAGTAAGATAGATTATTAAAACTCATTTCATATTCTCTATGTTCAGCAGCAAGTTTTCTTTGAGGCAAGCAAAAGTAATCAAAAGGGCTAAATTTAACGGGACAAAAGTCCCCAAGATCAACCTTGGGAGGTATAGGTTCCTCCTTTGGTCCTTCATAATGCACAACCAATTCATCATTATAAGCATTCTTTTGACAGAACTTTGTGAGCCTATATTCAAGAGAATATCCTAGTTCATTATTTCGAATAGCCAAATCATCATTAAGTTCAGAAATTCTATCAACTAAAACATTGGTAGGAACCCTTTTTCTAAGATTTTCATTGAAAGCAACATAGTCTAGAGATTGAAAACGCATTATTTCTTCACAAAGAGGATAGCCTCTATGGGAGGGCGGCAAGCGTCCACCCTATAATGTGCAAAGATTTCTTTGGCTTCTTTTATTATGAATCTAAACTCATGAGCCAAAAAGATAGTAGCGGCATGCTTAACAGAAGAATGCTCAATATTAGAAAATTCCAGAAAAATCCTTTGTATGGAAGGATGTATGTGCATGAATTGTCTTTCAAGTTCAAGTACAAGCATGGCAATAGCGTCTGCAAGACTACTAATTCTATGAAGGATAGAACTTCTCATAGAAGGTAAAGCACCGGCACAAGTAAAGAAATCTTGAATAACTCATTTTCCAATAATATTACCACTACCAACACGGAATTTTTTTGTATGAAGGATGGTAGGTTCTTTAGCAGGAGCATCAGAATTTCTCATGATATTATTGTCCATATCGACAATAACTTCCCCAATTTCAGACATAGAGGCAGAAGGTAAAGGACTTGACATAACGACAAGCTAGCAAACCGACACACGAGCAAAGAAAAGGCAAACGGCCAAAAGAGGCAAATAGAGAGGGAGGATAGAGAGAGAGGGGGGGGCGAATAAAACGGCAAGGGTGAAGTGGGGGAGAGGAAAACGAGAGGCAAATGGCAAATAATGTAATGCGGAAGATAGGGATTGTGATGGATACTTGGTATGTTGACTTTTGCGCAGACTCCCCGGCAACGGCGCCAGAAATTCTTCTTGCTACCTCTTGAGCACTGCGTTGGATTTCCCCGAAGAGGAGAGGATGATGCAGCAAAGTAGCGTAAGTATTTCCCTCAGTTTTTGAGAACCAAGGTATCAATCCAGTAGGATGCTACGCACGAGTCCCTCATACCTACACAAAAACAATAGCTCAACGCAACCAACGTGCTTAGGGGTTGTCAATACCTTCACGGTCACTTACGAAAGTGAGATCTGATAGAGATGATAAATAATATTTTTGGTATAGAGATGCAAAGTGAAAAGTAAAAGGCAAAGTGAAAAAATCAAAGCAATAATAAAGTGATGGAGATTGATATGATGAGAAAGAGATCCGGGGGCCATAGGTTTCACTAGTGGCTTCTCTCAAGAGCATAAGTATTCTACGGTGGGTGAACAAATTACTGTTGAGCAATTGACAGAATTGAGCATAGTTATGAGAATATCTAGGTATGATCATGTATATAGGCATCACGTCCGAGACAAGTAGACCGACTCCTGCCTGCATCTACTACTATTACTCCACTCATCGACCGCTATCCAGCATGCATCTACAGTATTAAGTTAAAAACAGAGTAACGCCTTAAGCAAGATGACATGATGTAGAGAGATAAATTCATGCAATATGAAATAAACCCCATCTTGTTATCCTCGATGGCAACGATACAATACGTGTCTTGCTGCCCCTTCTGTCACTGGGAAAGAACACCGCAAGATCGAACCCAAAGCTAAGCACTTCTCCCATGGAAAGAACTACCAATCTAGTTGGCCAAACCAAACGGATAATTCGAAGAGACTTGAAAAGATAACCAATCATACACAAAAGAATTCAGATAAGATTTAAATATTATTCATAGATAGACGGGATCATAAACCCACAATTCATCGGTCTCAAAAAACACACCGCAAAAAGAAGATTACATCGAATAGATCTCCACGAGAGAGGGGGAGAACATTGTATTGAGATCCAAAAAGAGAGAAGAAGCCATCTAGCTACTAACTATGGACCCGTAGGTCTGAAGTAAACTACTCACACTTCATCGGAAGGGCTTGGATGATGATGTAGAAGCCCTCCGTGATCGATGCCCCCTCCGACGAAGCTTCGGAACAGGCCCCAAGATGGGATCTCATGAATACAGAAAGTTGCGGCGGTGGAATTAGGTTTTTGGTTCCGTATCTGATCGTTTGGGGGTACGTGGATATATATAGGAGGAAAAAGTACGTCGGTGGAGCAACAGGGGGCCCACGAGGGTGGAGGGCGCGCCTGGGGGGCAGGCGCGCTCCCCTACCTTGTGGCCTCCTGTTAATTGGCTTGGCGTAGGGTCCAAGTCTCCTGAGTTGTATCCGGTGAGAAAATCACGTTCCCGAAGGTTTCATTCCGTTTGGACTCCGTTTGATATTCCTTTTCTTTGAAACCCTAAAACAGGCAAAAAACAGCAATTCTGGGCTGGGCCTTTGGTTAATAGGTTAGTTCCAAAAATAATATAAAAATGGATAATAAAGCCCAATAATGTCCAAAACAGTAGATAATATAGCATGGAGCAATCAAAAATTATAGATACGTTGGAGACGTATCAAGGGATAATGTAGAAGAAAGGCGCGCCGTGTGGTGGGCTCCAGCTGCACATGGGGTTGTGTGCGGGAGCTGTGGGAGTGAGCGACGTGGCATAGTGCGGAGCGACGGATCAACGCGGATCCAACGACCCATGCGTGACCGGCGGGAGGTTGTGGACGGTAGACCAAACGGGGTCATTTCCGTTTTGTTAACACTAGTAAACGTGCACGTGGAACGCACATCTATTATATAGAGAATAAGTAGCGAAGTTCATCTATTAAGACGGCGTTTGTCAGTTTGATGCTGGGTGAAAACACCAATGATGGTATTAGGAGTTCATGTTACAGTCTGAGTTTGATCTTTTGACCTCTTCTAGGATGGTTGTCCAAAATCACGGGATATAAGAGTTCACTGTTGTGTTCATCACTTTTCATAGTTTCTACTACTCACCGTATCGTCATTCAGTTCCGAGTCCACTAAAATGGTAAATAATTTTGTTCTAAAGTGTGTCCTATGTTCCCGCCAAATCAGAATTACCCAAAATATAGTAATCGAAATTAATTATAGAAGAATAGTCTAATATGCTTTTGCCAAGTATTAATCAGAATTAGTCCACAAAGAACAATGGTGGGGATTCTGAGTGAAATACATGCTCAAAATAGTCAAATGAAACATTCCTATCCAGAAGTTTGACATCCATAAACCCCAATATAATCCACCTACGTGACTACAAAATTTTGATTAGACATTTTAATTTGATGAAATGAAAGATAAATAAACATGAATAATTAAATAGCTTTATGGTGTTTCAGCTGAAACACACACATGGTGGGCAGCCTGACCGAAACTAACACACTCAGTATACCAATGCCCAATCCCATTCATGTTCCCTCCTGTTGCTTTTCCTCCATCGCTAGTGAGCTTGCTGCCACAATCATCACTCTCCCGCCAGCAAATTGCTGAAGATATGAGATTTACTGAAATTTTTGTGATTTCTCACTGAATGATAAATCAAGTGCTATTTCCACTACTTCTACAGATCAGAACAAAGGCAGATATTGAATACTCATGCTTCTGGGTATTCTATTGAATCTCAATTGTCAATAACTAATCTTTGGAAGACAAAATATATATGGAGAAAGAAAATTGCGGGTACTTAAGCTAGATCCATCGATATTCTCACTGGCCGCCACAACTTTCTCTTGCTAGCAGGATATGTTTTGCTTCTTTAGATACTCTGCTTTCTTCTTATCAGATGGTCATGGCATATCAGTATCTACTCTGTAACTTCTCGTCAGATTGCGTTTCTGTGAACTGATGGTTAGTAATTACTCCGTTGTCGGCTCTAGATTTTAGCCTAACAATGGAGGCAATGAAGTTAGTTATGAGTATTAGATGTTTGGGACAAATAGCAACAGTACAAGGTTAGTCCCTGCGAATTGACTGACCTTTTGCCATGTGTTTACATTTGCATATATGTTGCACGTGGTAAAATATCGACCAAATAATATTCTGAGATGACATGGTTAGATTAAAGACAAACTATATAAGGTAAGATAAAGTACATGGATTAATCTTTTGCCTTGTGTTTGTTGCATATTTAAAAGGGACATGCTGAACTGGCCCAGGGATGGGAGGATGATTTCGCCGCAGTTTTCTTAGCCTAGTGGGCTTTCAATTCTTTTTCAAGGTATTCTCTCTACTTCAAGGTATTCTTTTTCAAGGTATTCTC